>NC_091790.1:140793382-141096176 GCF_041296235.1 Equus asinus | reverse complement strand
TTAAGATGTAGGTCTCAACATACTGCACCATGGGCAGAAGGATAGCTAGTTTTTTCTCAGTCTAACTGCAGCCCAGATTCTGGCATTCAGCTGTCCGTCCCCTTAAGTTTCGGTATGGCTATAAAACTTTCCCTCTTTTTTCATGAGCATTTTAATAAAAGATTAGCAGAGCTAAATTGGGGCTACTAGCCAGATAAAATTTTAACTAAAAAAATCTTCATGTTCACTTTTGTTTGGACTGATTTCTTGCCCTCCTGAAAAAGAATTCAATGAATCAGAAGACACTTTGGCACTATCAATTTATTCTAACAGAGACTAAAATAAATTGAGGGATCTGTCAGTCACTTTAAATACACAGAACAAAAAAGGTATCACTGAAATATTAAGCTATTAAAAACAAACCAAAACTTCAGAGATAAAAATCCAATTTACTCCGTCGTTCAGCAGATGAGGAATCTGTGCCTCAGTAAAGCGATCTGAACTGCGTGAGAAGAGAAGGAACACAAGCAGCAAGCCCCATCCTCTCCTTTGAAATGTAATCTCCTCACACAGGGAATGTCATGAATTGCTTGGAAGTAAAAATGCTCTTTGCAGAACATTATGAAATATTGATATTTTAAATTCTATCATACAAACTATAATTTTAGACAAAACTTTGTTTAGTTATTCTAAGTTTAAATTGCTATTAATGTTCAATTTATTTCATTGCACAGGTTATAAAATAGAATATAAAACCATGTCTATGACTACAAATGTTCAAAGAACAAAGCAGCCATAGAAATCATTATGATGGTCTACTTGCAAGTTATTCCTTTAATAACAATTTGCGCCTTATTCACACCTGTTATCTGCCTAATTACCTGCTTATAAAATTAATGTTGGCTCTCTCTAGAATTTAAGGAAAATCTCAGAACAAAAAAACCTGAGATTCCATCAGGTTATTTTTTCCTACAAACTGTGAAAAGCCAACCATTATTCAATTTTGGCAGTACAACTCCTCTGCCCAGTTCCAGGAAGGTGCACATGGAACACAACTTGAGAAATACAGGTTCGTACCACACTAAGCATCACATCCTTGAGGGTCCTGTCCCCTCGGAGTCCTGAAAGGAGCTGAAAGAGACTGCACTCCTTCAGAGAATGGAACGTGTTGAAGTACATCTGAACTGAGAATATTAAAATACATCTGGATGCATGGGTATATTTTCATAACAGGTAGAAATCATAACTGAATTTCTGTGGTGGTAAATTTAACCCAACTTTAGCAATAAAAAGATGCCCACAAGCTAGAAAGGCATTTCTATCTCACCGGGAAGGGAGTGCTTTCACTGCAACAGGTCCATACCAGAATTTGGTATTTTATATAAGGTAACTTCTATACTCTATTCACCTTCCCTTCTCTCCTTAGCAAACAAAAGAATTTACAAATTTTAAAGTATTCTCAATATACAACTTTCAACCAGAAATATTTACATATTAGGCTTTTTAGAATTATCCCTAAGATCTCCCTCCAGCCTTAAAAATTATATGCTGCATCACTCCCACCCTTTAATGGCAGAATGTTATAAATCATAGCTCAATTTGTAATAAAAAGTGTAGACAATTAAAAATAAGATTAAAGAAATTTTTATCACTGCCTTCAAACTCTTTAAAATTTGACATATTGAGCATGATTGACATGCAATTCAAGTAAAAACATAATATACACTTGGCTTTAAACTTTAAATAGTGACTTTAGAACCATACATTTGGGATGATAAAAGCAAACATATATATTTTAATTTTTCTCCCCAATTTCCATGTTTAAAAAAAAGGATTATGATATCATTTATTGCCTTCAGCATTTTTGAAAATGGTACATTTCTAAATATGTAACATAAAGATATGTGAGTCACACAGATGGAGGTGCTTTAAGCCTACGTTAAGACTATGTCAAGTTTAAGACTATATTATCATTAGCAGGATTGCTGACTTAATAAAAGAGCTGGTCCAGATTAGTACAGAAATCTTCTGCCTAACATCAATAATCCATTTCTGAAAATTGGATGTGGAGAAAAACGCATCAGGGAGCCTACTTCCCATTACCTTAGATGCGAAAAATTACTGTGTGTTACACATCAATCTAAACCTACTAACCAATTTCTGAAAATATAACTAAGACACAGTAAAAATGCCTACGTATAAGTAGCAAACTATTATGTTGGTATGTTAAACTTGTTTCCTGATCACCAAAACAATTAATATGGTTGTTGACCACCAGTTGCTTCGTAGCAGTAACACGGCCTCCCTTGGCATCAGCAATATCCAAGATGCACATCCTTTTCGATGCCAATAGGCATACCTTTCAGAATGTTTACATGGGACTCTGACAATCTATTCATTTCATTTGAAAGGTAACTCGAGACTATTTCCACACATTGTTTTGTTAAAAATTGAGTTTGGGAGGACATAAACATAAACTTTTCCTATATAGACATCAACTGAAGAACTTTATTAATGTATATATACACATACACACACATATATTCCACAAAGTCTGGACATTAGAAACTAAAAGGGGCTCTACCAAGAAAAGATTAACCAGGAAGATGTACCCTTATAAGAATACCTGTCAAACGTCAGTCCAGACATTTTCAGCTGAAAGTAACAGAAGCCTATCTAAAAGTGGCTTAAACTTTAACCCGGGAATTTATCATCTCACCTAACAAGAAGTTCAGAGGTTGACAGTTCCAAGGCCAGTAAATACATCAGTTCGACAATGTCATTGTGGTCCAGGCTGCTTCCTCATTTTATTCTGCCATCTTCAATATGTGACTCTGTCTTGGGCTACCTCCTCTCAGCAAAGATGGCAACAGTGGATGCGTCTCATGAGGCATTTCATCCAGATGAAATAGCTGCCAGGGGAAGAGGTGACTGTCTCTTTAGTACCTGCCTATGAGGCCCTCAGCTGACCTTCCTTCGTGTCCAATTACTCAAAACTGTGACAGGTGCCCATTTTGAAACTAATCGCTGGCAAGGTGGATTGGGCTACCCTGACTGGCTTAGACAAACCAGCACTGACCTAGCAGGGCTGGAAATAAAGCCAGTCTCTCCTGAAACACGTGGTCATGCAGAGGATGGCGAATACTTTGAAGTGTGGAGGAAGGTGGAATGAATTTGGGGTAGGCAGACCTGCTCTGAAAGCTTAATTCAGTGTGCATTAATAAAATAACTAAAATAAGCATAATTTAAGTCCAGATGATAAGCAACGTAAGTTAAACAAAGACGTATTTTCACTGGAAAAACACCTTATGGGAAGACATTACCAAGTTTTCTAACCAAATATTAAGTAATCTAGAAGTCATTCCAAAACCTGTTAACAATATATGAATCGAGGATCTACTTTATGGAAGTCATTGTGCTTTTATGTAAGATACACAGGAGATGAGATGTCCGTAAGGAGGTTACAATCCAAGTGGCAAGACATACCAAAATAAAGTTTAAGCAACATTACAAAACAATGATATAGGAGCTGCTACAAGATACTATGGGATTAAGCAGCAACTAAATGATAGGAGAAAATGTACACCATGAGATCAAAGAGAGAGTTATCCAGAGTCTGTAGAGACCAGAGACAGAATTTCATCTGGAATCTGAAGACTGAAGAGGATACAAAGAGAAACAGGCCGGGCACTCTGCACAAGGAAAGGCTGGGCTGTGGGCCCGGGAGCAGAAAAACATCCTGGATTACAACAGCGAGAGATCTGTGCAAAGGCAAAACAAGAGCAAACTGTCAGTGCATATCACTAATTACTCGTTTAATACGACAAGTACAAAAGCTCTCCAATCACAGTTTTGGATCTGTACATCCCTATTATCATGTACCTATTTTTTGGTTTTTTAATGAAAAAACTAATTGCAGCATCATGTCCTGAATGCATCACTGAAAAAGTGTGCAAGTATACTCATACCAGGTTAACACAACAAGACAGAGAAACAACCCACAAACTAATGAATTTATGGAATCACCATGGTGCATGTCATTCTATCAAAAACCTTAAGTGTTTGATATTACTGTGTAATGCTATTTAAACTTTTATTTCGTGTGTCTTGCCACGTAGATTGTAACCTTACAGACACATCTACTGCGTATCTTACACAACAGAAGTAATTATTCTCTATTTTTTTTCCGGCTGCTCAAAAGTCACTCTATTTTCTGAAGCCAAACCAGTAAAAGTGATCAATGAGATGTAACCCACCTCTGACAATGACTATGCTACCTCTGACACTAAAATAAAAATATCCTAAGATACCACATTCCCAGTAGCTAGTAAACATTGGTATATATAGCAACATGTAGAAAAGTAGTTCTTTAACCTTTTTAGAGTCACAGACCTTTGAGAATCTAATGAAATGCAGAAACTCTTCTCCCCATAAAAATGCAAATACAGGGGCTGGCCCCATGGCCAAGTTTAAGTTCGCGCTCTCCGCTGCAGGCGGCCCAGTGTTTCGTTGGTTCGAATCCTGGGCACGGACATGGCACTGCTCATCACACCACGCTGAGGCAGCGTCCCACATGCCACAACTAGAAGGATCCACAACGAAGAATATACAACTATGTACCAGAGGGGCTTTGGGGAAAAAAAGGAAAAAAATCTTTAAAAAAAAAAATGCAAATACAAAATTTTGCCTATAATTTCAGGAGACAGAGACCACTCCAACCAGCCCCAAACTCATCATGGCTAAAACTCCTCACATACTGATAGCAACAGAGACGATGGCTGGTTATCAGTTATCAACTCCTTCAAGCAATCCATCAACAAACTATTTTAAGGGTTACAGTTTTCCTTTGGTGCTGCCAAGCATATTTTCGGCTTAGTGCATCAGGAAATAATAGATGCCAGAAATAAAAATAAGTCATTCCATAAGTTTAGAGCTGAGCTTTTTGACTTAAGATACTGCAAAATTTCAGAACAATGACTCCTTTAAGTCATTGGTACTATGAGGTAAGGCTTTAGTATAGTATACTTAATACTTATCTGACTAGTGTGTGTGTGTGTATATACACACACATAGAGAGAGAGAGAGAGAGAGAGACTGAGCCATAAAAGTATATATCACTTTTGAAGGAAACACCAGTTGTAGGAAATGAATCAGTTTCAAATTTAACTGATAACTAGAGCATGATGGCAATTCTCAATTCTTTAGCAATGTTCCACCAGTTAATGCAAACTTTAAACACTTCAGCTTTTAGTGGATAAGAACGGAGTTTCTGGTGGACTCACTGCACAAGCACATGGTGACCTTCCAGTCTGAGACTGGGGAAGGGTGCTTACTATTCCCTGCCCACAACATATGTCATCAATGAGCACAACGTTCTTTCCAGCTACGCCTAGATACTGGAATCATTCCCCTAAGCATTTCACTGAACTGACCAGAATTAGCAAGTGAGTTAAAACTTCTTTGTACTCACTTTTGTCAGTGAAGAAGTCTGTGTATAGTTTCCTCTTATTCATCTTATTTAGCACTGTAATGAGGAAACCATGATGCTATTAACATTTTATATGTAAGGAAAATGAGGCTGAAATGGTAAGTAGCTTCCTTGATCGCACAGCAAGGAAATGATGGAACTCAGAATCCAAGTCTTATGACTTTCAGTTCAGTACCTGTATTAGTTCCGGTTTGGTTCATCTGCAAAATGACAAATAAAATAGTGGCTTACACAGAATAGAAGTTTATTCCTGTCTCTCATAAAGGAAGTCCACAGGAAAGCATTACAGGGCTGATGTGGCAGCGCCACAGTCTTCAAGGACCCAGGCTCTTCTCAGCTTATTCTTCAGTTAGCCTCACAATGTACTCCAGTCCTCATGGGCCAAGATGGCGGCTAGTACTCTACCAAATCATCATATCCACATCCTAGGGTGAGAGAAGGTGGAGGTGGGGAGGGGGAGGAGGAGAGGGAAGGTACACACCAACTACGTTTTCAAAAGATTTCCTAGAACCTGCAACACAACATTTCTTCTTATATCACACTGGCCAGAAACTTCACAATTCCATACCAAACTGCAAAATGGCCACATGGCAAGATAAAAACGCTATTAACTACAAAAGAAAGGGAAACAGATATTGAAGGACAACTAGTAGTTTCTATCCCTATATCGTCTTGGAAAAAGTTAAACTTAAGGTGTTTGATAGAAAGACTTGCAGCATGATGGTTCCATACAGTAGGTTAGTTTGTTGTTTCTCTGTCACATCCCGTCAATCTGGTATGAGTATACTTGCACACTTTTTAAGTGATGCATTCACAAGATGATGCTACAATCAGTTTTTTCATTAAAAAATATTTCTCAATCTTGATGAAACTGTAACAACTATCTCTGTTTTAAAAATTAATAAATTTCCAATAAAAAAAAACAAAACATTACTTCATTGCTTTAAAATGGTCAGATATCTGATAGCTCATCACTGCCAATGGGATAAAATTCTAACCTCCCAGGACAGCACACAAGGTCCATGACAAACCACCTTTCTAGACTTGTTTCTCATCAGTGGCCCTGATACACCTTCTCCAGTGAGCCAGGAAGAACTTTTTACTGGCCCTGAATTTGTCCCAGACTTTTCTGAATGCACATACTTTACACAGTCTGTCTCACGCCCTGGAAAGGTTTTATTCCTTCACCACACTTTCTAAAATAACTATCCCAACAATTCTCAAATATCAACATGCATAAAAATCACCTGCATTGTTTTTTACAAAATGCTGATTCTTAAGCTATAGCTCCAAAGATTCTGTTTCACTAGTTACGGGTCAGACCCAGGAATCTGCAGCACTTTTAACAAGGAGCAGAGTGCCTGGGACAGAAAAGGTGCTCGAGAATGTTCCCTTAATGATTATAACAGTAAGAAGAGATTATATCACACTAATTTAAGATGTTTCTTCTGGCTTAGTTTATTAGATAATGCTGTCCCAAGGTAACACCATAATTCTATCATGATATAATGAAGGAAAAAGACACACTTTTCAGAAATTCACATTTGTGAAGATTAACCTGTAACCTCAATAAGAACTCTTCCCTTCATAACACGCTTTGGTCGCACTCAATGGAAAAAACAGATGCTGAATATGATAACCACTTAAATATAAAAAAATGTTGTAGTATTATTAAAATTACCAGGAAGACAATATTTAGGTCTTCAAACCCCATCTGAAAGACTAGTACAAAGTACAATTCTCATACTGTACATTTTACTTAGATTCTCATCCTCATTATTTATTTCCTCAACAGAAGGAAATAAAAATAAACTTTAATTTAAAATATAAAAGCTACTCATGACAATTTTTCAGTTAAATAGTCGCAAATGTGGAAAATACAGCACTATGAAAGTCTCTAAGGAAATACTAGAGGAAATTCATTTATGGAATATGGGGTGCATATTTAAATTATTTTCCCCTACTGATATTGTACTGAGTAAGTGCCCCCTAGGAAACAGTACCAAAGTAAACCAGTCAACTACCCCCAAATTGCTACACTAAAAATATGACTGCCTGAAGGTTTCAGCTCAAAGAAAAAGAACCTCAGAGTGCTCTGAAGAGTTTACAGGTGTTAATCTGTCAAATAGATTACTGTGGCTGAAGACAAAAAGAGTCACAGGCCACTTGGAATTTACATTTGCATAATTAACAAAATGCTTCTCAGTTGCTCCTCTGACTTAAAAAGAACATTTAAGGTTTCAAGTATATTACTTTAAGAAACGGCTTTCATTTCTTAGAATTTTGAAGCTTTCTGCTCTTTACCTATTTAATGTTTGAAAGGAAGTGTGTTTAACCTAGAAATTTTGTGGTTTTATTTGCTTTTCGTTTATTTGTGTACGGCTCAACTACTGTGGAAGAGAAACTGTAAGTCTGTATTTTTATGAGGTCTTTTTCAAAGTGTCTTAACACATTATTTGATGGTGTACAATTACTAAATTATAGAGTGAACTGCAGTGGCTCTCAGGTCCGCATGCACACTACAACTATCTGGGGAACTCTGAAAAAATCCCAGTGTCTGGGCCAAACCCCAGGCCCATCTAACCAGAATGTAGGGATGAGACCCCAGCACCAGTATATTTTCAAAGCGCCCCTGAATGCACAGGAGGGTTAGAACCCCAGAGTTAGGGAAACAGATCCCTAATTTACATCTGAGTCAGCTGGGTCCACTGAGCCCCAGTAAGAATGAATGACTTTCTCACAATTAATTGTATGAAACAGGGCTCAGTTCTGCTTCTCAGTACAGTTGACCCCTCTCCCTGTCCCATGGCCATTCACTCGGCACATTCAAGGAGATAAGGCAGGTGGTACACCCTCTGAGGGACAGCCTTGCCGGAACGTTTTCACCTCAGAAGTGACACCAGATTAACAGGGGAACCAGAATTAGGAACCAACGAATGTGAAAATTCTGTTAATTCTACCTATTAGACACACAGCTCCACATTTCTTAACAGAAAAATACACAACCGTGTAATGAAGTTAGTTGAAAAATCTTGGCATACTTGCTTTAGATTCAAAAGGATAAGAGTAAAAACACAAAAATTGCCAAGTAAATTAATTGTAATTTGAATTTTCATGGCTATCACAATACACAGGCAAAAAGATATTAACAGGGCGAGTGGCTTTTTTAATCCATAAACACTATTCTTTTTCAAGATTTGGTGAACTTTTGTTGTAAGAACAGGGATAAAAATAGGAAGCACATGCTGAAAATCTGTTTAGTTTTTGTCATTGCTGTTTTAATTAAAGCCTTCAGTCCCACACAGAATCAAAGTGACTTACTGTCCCTCATTCCTTGGAATGTAAATTTTTATTGTACACAGCTAAATTTCCAATTTTAAATAAAGGAAAGAACACAGAGATGCAGAGATTACTTAGAAAGTTCCATAAAAAAATGTGATAGTTTAACTTTAATGTGTATACATGGTTTGAATGATTCCCAGGATGAGGAATCCAGTGGGAGACAATCTTAAAAATAACCCACTATTTTTCAAAATCCGATTTATCATATAAACTGGAAAACAGAAGGTAAGACTAAATTGCATATTTCAATATCAATATTTAAAAGATGAAATCCAAGCTGCTGTGAATTACTAAACTCTGATTCTAAATTCAATCAGTTTACAAAATCATTAGCTTAATGGAAACTGGTTCTCATGCCCTACTTTAAGACGCACCTGCATACTCTGAAAAACATGGTGAATTTCAGTTGTACTGTAACCCAATTCCTTTCATCTCTATAACAGTGCTTGCCCAACTTAATTCCCCCTGCTCCACAGTTAAACTCAATTTCTGGTCAAGAATGTTAGTGAACACAACAATAATAATCTAAATTATTCCTTTTCATTTTATATTCTGTGGGGTTTCTTATTGCTGTTATTTTTCCTTCTTTTTGCTAGAACATAACAAGCTAATTTATGCCTTTGTCTTAGCTTTGGAAGGAATTATATGCCAACATCGAGGCAACAGATACCCCTTTTCCTAATTTAAAATAACTACGAGGTTGCACACTACAGTAGTAAATTTGTAATCAACTTAAAGATAATGTCTTAAAAGTACAATTAAACATGTCATAACAGAAGAAAACCCTGGTAATTTCAAATAGTACTATGCTTGCTGGGGTTTTAAACATTACTATAAGATTAAGAAAAATCGCCACCCAGTGATGCAAATGAAAACTGCAATTTGTTTTTGTGTAAAATGAGTACCCTGGAGGATTACTTCAACTTCATTACTGAATGAACGAATAGCTATTACCTTCTTAGGTGAATAGGAACTGGTTACAAGGGAAAGGATGTTTTACTACTAGGCCTTTTTTTTTTTCCCTTATTCTTATTCAGCACACTTGACATTTTACAAAGGCTAAACACTTTGGAAACCTTAACAGAGAAAAGGCTTTCCATCCAAAAGTGAGCTAATTGTATACAAACAGGCCAGATATTCCTATTATCAACAAAAGTGCCTAGGCTCTGCCTGACCCTGAATTTCAAGTCATGGGGTGTTGACTTCAGCAACTCAGCAATGCCATCTAATAATTGTGACCTAAAATCTACTTGTGTTAAGCAGGAAGGCTTGCCTACGGGAAAATGTATTCTCAACTGGGAAAAAATAGATAATTTATACCTTTAACAACATAATTTGCTCTGACATTTTTAGAAGGAGGTCATAAAAGCCACATAAGATAATAACCTAACAAATTCTGTGGAATTCACGCTAAGAAGTTGTTGCTATAAATATAATCATGTTTCTAAGTCTTATTGTGTCATTTAAAAGTTAATAAACAAACACACAAAACCAATTATACACATTTTTATTCCTGTAATGTATCTATTAAGGACAAAGAAAGTTATATGGATCCATTATAACCAAAATACATGTGTGTAACTATGGGGCCATGTTAATAAAAGCATTTCATATCCACCATTTGACCTATCTGACATTTTCCAAAATATTTTACACAGTATGCTGAGACTAAAGTAAGTATCATATATGTCAGTATGGAACTATAAGATGAAAAGAGCAACTCAGCAGAACAAACCAGTTTTTAAAAAAAGAGGTTACCATCCTATACATAAAGACAATTAACTACATTCCTAATAACCTGCCCTGACTTCTATCAGGCAATTCAGTTAAGTCCTTAACTGTTGAATAATTTTTACTAACTAAACAAGGAATACCATCTTCCAATCTCGGTTTCATTAAGGAGATTATAGTTTTATGCAATATTGTTAAGTATTTAAAATATTAAATAGTGAAAAGTTTGGGGTAGCCAAAATTAAAGCCAAACTTTATGAACAATAATCCAATAACCAACCCTCTCTTATTTAACAAAAAACCCCAACATTTTCTCTTTTAAACAGTAAAGAATCCAATGTGAATTTTTTTAAAAGAGCTGAAAATGTCACTAATGTCTTAAAATCAAAAATAATAGTATGACATCAAAAAAAAAAAAAGATGGATAGTTCAGTGGTTAAGAGGATAGACTCTGAAGTCCGGCTGCCTGGGCTAATTCCACATCTGCTATATGTTAGCCGGAGGAACTTGGAAAACTTAAGTCCTCACTGTATATGGAGGTAGAATACCACCACCTCACTCACAGGGTTGTGCTAAGCATTTTACACACATCAACTCATTTAATCCTCTGAATAACCCTATGGGATTGGTACTTCTATCATGCTCACTTTCTAGATAAGCTAAATGACACCTGGGAGGCTACCTAACTTGTCCAAAATGGTGAAGGGTGGCAGACAGATCACCCCAAAATATGCCACTTTGGCATAAGGGTAATTTTGAATGAAAAGCACTTGAAAAGCAGAAGTGCGAGAAGGACACTCTGACCTCCCCTTTTCTTCCTGAAAGCAGGAGATAAAACCCTCACGTCGAAGATGCCAGGAGGAAAGAAACACTCTTATCACCAGACATGGAGAGTTGAGACCAACAGAGCTCTATACAAACAGACCTAATTATAATAACTTTTATCTTCCTCTAGTCTCCCCACATAGTTTAGTTACTTTTCCACAATTGCCTCTTTGTTCAACCTAGTATATGGCCACTTAGATTTTGCCACTTCTTTGGGTCTTCATTTTCCTGTGGGGACTCCCACATACATGTAAAAATCTGTATGCTTTTCTCCTTAATCTGTCCTCTGTCTACTTAATTCTCAGGCCCAGCCAGAGACCCTAAAAGGCGAGAGGTCAAGTTTTGCCTCCCCTATAATTGAAATTCTAGTAAGCTGTGGAGCCTCGATACAAACCCAAGGGGTCTGGCTGGATTCAGCATTCTTATCTGCACTTCACTGTAGTGCCTCTGAGGTGCTCCTGAGAAAGAACGGAGATGGTGTGATGACAGAGAAAGAAGACAGAGGAAGTGGGAGCCAAGACGTGATGCTGACTGACCTCATCCAAACTTCAGGACAGCAACTAAGGCCACAGAACAGCAGACATGCAAGGATTTTTCATGGAAAATGATGAAGCAGTGGAGCTTTGCACCTGGGGGGGGATGGGCTAAACAGAGACAAGCATCAGCAGACACGGCAGCTGACGGACGAGCAGGCCTCAGCCGATGTTTCAGGCACGTTTCTTGCTTGGATCATCTGAACAAGGATAAGCGACAGCTGCACTTCAAATTAAACGCTATCCTGGAACTACGACGGAAGTGATTCCTCACCACGACTGCTCAACTGCTAGATATATGGTGCAGGGGACAAGACCACTCCTGCTCAGTCCTAGATGGTCCTGGGAAAACTCCCTCAAAACACAGCATGTCAGGAAAATGCATCATTAGAGCTTAAATGTATCAGATGGAACAGCTGGTACATGAGCACAAATCAGAGTAATGAAGTGCCGGAAATTCCCTCATGAATTAGCAAATTTGGAGGTTTCTGTGTCTTCTAATGCTCAGGTAAAGACCACTTCTTTTTTTTTTTAAGGATTGGCACCTGGGCTAACAACTGTTGCTAATCTTTTTTTTTTTTTTTCTGCTTTATCTCCCCAAACCCTGCCCTGTACACAGTTGTATATCCCAGTTGCAGGTCCTTCTAGTTGTGGGATGTGGGACACCGCCTCAACGTGGCCTGATGAGCAGTGCCATGTCCGCACCCAGGATCCGAACCCTGGGCCGCCACAGCGGAGCACGCGAACTTAACCACTCGGCCACGGAGCCAGCCCCCTAAAGACCACTTCTTACATTCAAGTCTTTCCTAGAAGAGGAAAGGTCCACAGCAGATCAGCTGTGCCTGCTGCTACCCTGGAAAGTGGCCCCTCCTGGGCTGACTATAAGACAGGCAGTGAAACATCCACAGGCTACAAGCTACCAGACACTGGAGGAGGTTGTGGAAAGAGGAGCACCACTGGCTGTTTCAGCTGTAGTTAAAACTTGCCTCTGAAATGCTGCAAAGTGGCAGGCCACAGAGCTCCAAAGGTGAAGATGATATACACAGTCTTTGAGGTCCAGCATTAGAAGTTGTATGTGCTCTCAAAGATGTCAGCGCACTAAACTCACATCCTTTAAATGGCTATTTGATAACAAAAAGAATAATCGTCATTTCTAATCATGAAACAACAAAAAAGAGCAGAGTCCTCTGCATATGTGTTAAGACTACAAAGGTGTTCCAAAATGAGGAATAGAGAAGAGTTTGGAAAACTAGGCTTTGTGGAAGCAAATTTCTGAGAGAAGAATTTATTTTGAAACTCCTAAAGAAGCAGAAACTTCACAGGAGACCAGACGCACTCCTGAAGTCTTTCTGTTAGTGAGGCTCATTCAGGAGCTAAGAGGGAAGCAACACTGGCAGCTTTCAAGGAACAGAACTTGGGGCTGACACAGCCAGTTCTGACTTGGAAGTCAAGGCACAAATTCCTGATGTGTTAAGAAGGGCCAGGTAAGCAGTTGTGTCCATGGCACCCCACTTTATCCCAGTCAGAGGGTCCTCAGAAAAACCACCGGCCCTGGTCAGACTATGCCCCCCATTTTGCCGCAGGTACAGGGGATCTGGTCATAGAGAAAACAACTCCGACCACCCTAATTACTGCTTCTGTCCCCAGCCCTTAGGAAGCAGATTCAGAAAAATACACATGCCTACCAGAAGTTGAATGGAAAAGATAGGATATTCTATGGTAACATTTAGCCACGAGAAAAATTCTATTCTGGTCTCCCAGAGACAAAGGCCAAGAAATGGAAGAGGACAAGGGGTTAAAACCCTTGTGTTCTTTCTGCGAGAGACCAGATCCTAAAGAGAAGGGCTGAAGAAGCAGAGACGCACACACCATACTTCTGAATGTGTGGGGTCAGAGGCATCTTGTGAGTCCTGGCTCTGATAGGGCCTAAACTAAAAATTAGGACCACCCTTAAATCCAAGGAGCCATTCTCCACTTCTCAAGACATACAGAGCATTTGCTGATGCTAGAGGCCCCCAGTCTGACTGGGCCAAGATAAAGACAGTAAGAGGCAGAAAACCAGAATCTGGTGAAGGAGACACCTGAGAAACATCCCAGGGAGCAAAGACCCTATGAATTCATGCAAATCCTGTCAAAGGAGCCCGAATTTGGCAGGAGGAAGCTCAGAGTGGAAGAGGATACACGCTACCAGGGGACATTGGGTTTTGGCCTCTTCACCACCCTCTGGGGAGAGAACTTCTGGGAAGAACTATACAAAGACTGCAAATCTCTTCCTCAGGGGAAAGACACAATGACATGAAGGAAATGTTATTTTTTTCAGAATTCCCCTTGGGAAGAGCATAGTATTTGGTTGAAAGAAATATTTTTTAAAGCCACTAAAATCTTAATAATTAGCAGGTATTAAATTTATAACAGAAAATAAACTAGTCTTAAACATTTAGGAGACCCTATTTAACATATTCAGATTTAAGTGTAGTACACTCAGCAAATATTTATTGGACACCTTATTTAATTTCAGATGCTAATTTTAGAAGCAAGGCTTAGTGCTATTTATAAAACAAAACTTGAATTTATCAAGGATTCTTCAATACTTTTGGTTTTTCACAATTAAAAAGGTTGACTAGTGTATCAGATAGGAAAAACAGGATGATTTTACAAACGGAATTTGAACAACACAGCCAAACTGATATATAAGAAGCATCTGACTCGATGACAATATTCTAAGTGACTGATGACCTTTATTTTTATGGATTTCATATGCATAAATTAATTCTGGAATTAGTAGGAAATAATCTAAAATCAATCATAATTTGCAAGTAACCTTTTAAAGGAAAAATAATTCATCTAATTATGATTTTGTTTCTTAAAAGACTCACCTAGAAGGATAAATCCATCTGTCTCTGTCTCTGTCTCAGGCACCGGTGACTTTTTGGATTCCGGAGGCTTTCTGAAGAAGTGAAACATTGCGGCTGCTGCAGCTCCTGCTATCTGAAATAGAAGCACTATATAATGTCACATTCAGATGAAACTGTACAACTCGTGCCCTTTTTAGTAAAAAAAGCCACACATAGAGACATTACAATAATTACTTTTAGTAATTCTATTCTCAGACTTAAAAGCACGAGCCCTCTCTAGGTGTCAGAAGACAAAGCCAAAAACTAAGGTGCATGGACGTCCAGTTAAAATCATGTGTCTTGAATCATGCAACCTCTCTCAATTTCTGAACACGCAGGAAATAACCCAAGATATCACTACCTGTAAAAGTAACATCAACAGGTCACACCAGAATCTGGAAGGATCTCACTAACCATAAATCGGACACTGGATTGAAGAAAGGAAAAAAAACCAGTTCAGGTTTCTAGTCATGCCATAACTAGCTTAAGCCTCATAAAACTGAGGCCACCTGAAAAAAGAAAAGGCGTGTGAAACATACTCTACTGTTGGTGACCTGATTCAGACACTCAAGGGCTGTACCCACTGTAAAATGGCAGCCCACTTTAAGTTCCCATCAGTGTAGATCTTTGTGTTGGTAAGATTATTGTGTGCTGCCCCCAACACACATACACACACCCCTCTCTCCTCCTCCTCCTCTCCCATCTTTGTACATTCAGGCAGGGCAACAACTCCTAGAAAACAACTGGGAAGGCAGTTGAAAGGAATTGGAAGGAGACTCACATCCTGAGGTCAATTCTATAAACAAAGCAATGTAAGAGACAGCAAAGAAAGAAAAACTCCTGGTGGCAGCAAGTGCTCCACATTTTAGTTTTCATGTATTCCACTCATACCAGAAAATCAAGCAGAGAGAGGAAGATTTAATCTGAGTGAAAGCCTTCTAGAAACTGAGAACTGTACCGGGATTTCCGTAGGTCAACCTGCCCTGAGCTGTAGATCCGAGAAGGGTATTAACCTCTACATAAGTGGATGGTAAAGGAAGCGTAGTTGTTGATAGAAAACATTTCTGGCAGATTTCACTTTTTAAAGCGAAACAAACAATGGAGAAGAAAAACACAAGCCATGTGAAAAAGAAAAGATTCCAGGAAAGCAAAAGAACAGCCTCTGAAATCCTCAAAGAGCTTACTGGATATGGTGATGGAGCCAAAAGAAAAGTCTGGAAATAGTTTGCACCCTGAATAGCGTACAAGGAGACACGGCCTCTACAAAACCGGTGAAAAGAAAGATTAGATGAAAAAGCAAAAGGAAAAGATAAGGAGACAAGGAATGAGATGAAAAAAAAACTGAGATACAGAGAAATCCATGCAAGAAAGAAATGATATTAGAAAATAATGGGTTGATTTGCAAGCAAGAATGTAAGAAAACAGAGTTCAAGTTCAAAGACTTAAAAGATTGGAAGGAGGCAACCACTTCTCAACCTCAGACAGTTAAAAATAAAACAGAGAAGGCCTCTGAAGGAACAGTGGCTGATTAAAATTCACCCTCGGGCAAGGATCAAATCAAAGGAAAAGCCATCACACCTGATATTAAAACCTCAGTGTGGATTAATGTGGCACTCAGTACATTCTTTCACTTGGGATAAAATGGTTCAGGAAAAAGAGACGAAGACAGTAGGTCTCCAAATGAAGCCTGGTAGACAAATAAAGAGGAAGGGAGCACACGTAGGGGTGAAAAAAGATGAGAAACAGAGCAAATCTAAAAGTTATATCTAGCAAAAACCGTAGGTCTGGCTATTGATACATGAAGCTGACTGGAATCGGGTAAGAAGTCAACAAAATTTTTGAGAGTTGTAGTACCAAAAAACTACCAGTCTGGATTAAAAGAGGACTATGACTGCTGGATATTTAAGACAACCCTGCAAATAGGAAGCTGCCCAGGAAAACTGCTCAGCCCCCAAGGAAGGCCTATTCTCCAGTGCCCACTTCAGTGGTAGCCAAGGAAGTTACTGGAAAAGGAAGAAACTCCAAGAGAGTAGAGCCAATGGACATGGAGAAGAACAGACTGGGAGTCCTCTCCTAGGAAGCAGAATCTGAGCACAATTAAGGAACATTCTGCAACCCAAGGTGGGAGTTCGCCAAAATGCCTGCTCCCTGGAATTTCAGAATTGCTACAACTCTGTGACTGCTGTATATCTCCCATTCCTCACCTTTCTGAATGGGAGTGGTTTTGGCAGTTATGTTTCCCAGTTGCACCAGGGTGCGAGGGGACAGGGCGGATTACTGATCTTTTTAGTTCAGGAAGTCTCCAAACCAAGAGGTGCCACATCTGGACCTGATGAAGAGACTCTTGTACATTACAGAGAGGCACTGAACTGTGAGTGTGACGCTGACTGAATGGGGGAATTCGGATTGCTGCCCTTGGGAAGGGATGAGTTATTCTGCCTATGGCAGGGAGAGAGAGCGAGTATATGGTGACCACAAATGAGAACCACGGAATCATGACGGCTGTTCACTGGCGCTCTGCCTTACGGAGACATAACAGGATGCAGTTTTCCACCCTCCTCGGAAGTAGGTATGGCCGTGTGACTTGCTTAGTTCACTGTGTCACATGCCATTAGAGTGCTGTAACCAGGAGCTTTATGGACACTGAGCAAGAGAGGCCCTTTAAAAAGTGGTTCTTGTTTTAACACATAAAGACAAGCCTTTTAATAGCAGTACTCAAATTTCCAATACCTTTTCATGACTGGCCACGAAACAGAAATGGAGCAAACATGGAAGTCACAAAAGTGGTTCTGATAAGTCATTCTCAAGCCCCCAAAGTTCAGAAATGTCATTACAAAAGCCAGACCAAACTCAGGTGCAGTGAGAGAATCTCTTTTTAATTCAAGTATTTTGTACAGAATCTATAACTTAAGTAATTAAGCAAAGTATTTAAGTTTCTCATAGCCTAAAATGTAGAATTTAAACTACATACAGGCTGTATCAGTGTGCTGATAGTATGGCTCACTGGCAATGCATAATATTATAGTCTGTCACTTCAGAACATTATAAAATTGCTAACATATTAGAGAAGGAGGGATAACTTAGGTTGAAAGAGTCAAGAAACTTCCAGGCACAGAAGAAACAGGTCAGAAATAAGAGAAAGGGAGCAGAGATGGTATAAAAGAACTCAGAATGACAGTAAAAAATAGTTTACTACAAATATCCATCCAAAACAGCTCTAAACTTGTTACAAAAGTACCAGTCACCCTCACACCTATCACTCCACCTTAACTCCTTCCTCAAGATGTTTTTCTGGGGGAACAAGATTCCAATTTTACACTACAAGTCTTGGGATTCCCTTGTATAACCAATACTAACTGCTGACATTAATAATTCATTCCACTTAATCATTCATTAAAGTTGGTCTAAACATCTACCTTTAGAGTAATCACTCCAAGCACAAAAAGACTATGTCCTGAGACTCTAAAATCTATCATCAAATTATCTTTATGCCGTGATTTTTTTTTTCAAATCACTGAAAAGCACATAGAGTTGTGTAAAAACTTCTCTCGATAGGGCTGGCAAATACCATTCTAAGATCTCCCCTCTTTGAGTGACTCCCACAGTTGGAAAGCTGCATGGTTGGTCATCACCCCAGCAGCCAGATTTGGTTACCCAGATTTGGTTACCCTAGTACTGGGAAGGAGACGGGGAGTAACCAAACCCCACTAACATTTGCTGAGCTCCTGCAGTGGGTCAGGCACTATACCAAAATGCCGTATATACTCTATCTCTTAGAAACTTACAGTCACCCCACTAGGTACGCGTGATTATTCACAATGTGTAAGTGAAAGAACTGAAGTAAAGTAGGTTAAGTACTGGTCCAAGTTTATGTGGCTAGTAAACAGCAGACCTAGAATTTTAAACTAAGTCCTCTTGGCACCAAAACGGAATGCTTTTCATCAACAAAGCACCAGAGACAAGGAGCCCTTAACACTTACGACATTTGTGTTGGACTTTAATATACTATTTCTCAATATTAGTCAAATACATTTGACTAATTCCACTTCTGTCTTTGTCAATCCCTACTTTTCCAAGCCTTGCTCAGTGCTATGTTCTAAAGACATTTACTAATCCCATAACATCTATGTTCAAGACCTTCACTTACTTTAGATTTATATTTCATAAACACTTACTACATGTTTAGGCCACATACTGACCAAGCACTGCAAAGGCAGCTCTCAGTTTACATTTAGGGGGAACAAACTGCAATCTCAGCCTACCCGATTTCTGAAGCAACGCTTAGCAAAACTAAGAGTAATTTAAGAGCCCCATCCCATAGAGGAGGCCTGCTGCCCTAAGCCTAGCATACAGCAAGGCCCAAGCACTCATCCTTCTGATGCACACGGCCTTGACAGTTGGCTGAATCTTCTGTTTAGAGTTCTCAAGCATGTTCCAGTCTCATTTCCTTATTTACAATTTTCAGTATTTTAAAAATTATCTACAATGAGGAAATTTTACATTTATAAATAGGAAAAATACAAAAATTTATTCTTAAAAATCCATTAGCTAGCAATAACACTCCTGCCTGGCTGAGCTGGAACCCAACCCAGAATGCCTCTGAATTCTCAGACAGAGGAATCCTGGAGCTGCCTCGATATACATGGGGGATGAAGAATTCACCTGCCCATGCCACAGGCTAGGAGAAAATTCTTGCAAATCACGGGTATCTAGAAAATATAAAGAACTCTTGAAACTCAATAATGAGAAAACAACTCAATAAAAACTGGGTAAGAGATATGAAGAGACATTTCACCAAAGAAGATGTGCAGATGGCAAACAATCACATGAAAAGATGTTCCAAATCATTAGTCAACAGGCAAATGTAAATTAAAATCTCAATGAGATACCACTACATAACTACTAAAATGTTTAAAATTTAAAAGGTTTGCCACGCCAAGTGTTGGCAAAGATGTGGAGTAACTGGAACTCTTGCACACTGTGGTCGGTGTGTAATATAGTACAACCACTCTGGATAACAGTTTGGCAGTTTCTTTAAAACATAAACATATTCGTACCATACGACCCAGACCTTCTTCTAGGTATTTACCTAAGAAAAATGAAAGCATATGTCTGTACTTGTACACAAACGTCATACAGCTTTTTCGGTAATAACCCCAAACCAGAAACAACCCAAATGTCTAACAGATAAATGCATAAATTGTGGCATACGTATAATACTATTCAGCAATAAAAAGGAATGAATTCCTAAAATACGCTACAACATGCATGAATCTCAAAAAAATTAAGCTGAGTGAAAGAAGCCAGACAAAAACGAGTTCATACTGTATGATTCCATTTATATGAACTTCTAGAAGATGCAAACTAATGTACAGTGACAGAAAGCAGATCAGTGGTTGCCTGGGGATGGGGAGGTGCAGGGAGGCAGGAGAGAAGCAGGATCAGAAGGAAACTTTTGGGGATGATGGATATGTTCGTTATCTTGATTGTGGTGATGGTTTCAGGGGTATAAACATGTCAAAACTCATCAAATTGTACACTTTCAACATGTGCAATTTATTGTATATTAATAAAACCTCAATAAAGCTATCTTAAAAATTCATTAGCACGATGTTTTAGATGTCATATAAATGCTGTAGTTCACAATTATTCAGAAAATTGTCTCAAATCTCTTAAGCCACTTTGTGTGGGTTATAGATACAGTCTTTGTATAAAAAACAAAATGCTTCTTTTCTCTATGCTTTCGCGCAAAACTGAAAAATAAAAGGACAGTGTCTTGACTTTTAATGGTATACACAGACTGCATATATAAAGGACTAGCCTGACTGCCAGGCAGGGCAAATCCTATTGCTCTGAAGAGGGGGAGGGTAGGGCAAGTAATATATTTATTTTTTTGTATTACTCTAAGGCTCACCTTTTAAGCAATATTATCCATAACAAAAGGATTAAGGCAACCTGGTTTTCTCAATTTGATTATCCTCTTTAAATTTCACAGACTACTAGATAACGTAAATATATCAGACTGAAATTCTATGTGTGATTGATAAACAGAAGCCAGTTAACTGTAAGAGTAATACACACACATATTTTTTCCTTCATATTTGTGCCAAAATCCAATAAATATGTAAATTTCATACTACTGAAAAATTGAAATCCTGAATGTTTAATCTTCCTCCTCTTATTCTGTATGGTGGGTTGTGAATTGCACGGTTACGCAAAAATAATACAAATTTAGATAACAAGTTTACTAATTTCTTCTGAGAG
This sequence comes from Equus asinus, assembly GCF_041296235.1. Classification (NCBI taxonomy): domain Eukaryota; kingdom Metazoa; phylum Chordata; class Mammalia; order Perissodactyla; family Equidae; genus Equus; species Equus asinus. The sequence goes on along the minus strand of NC_091790.1, from coordinate 141,075,120 downwards.
ATACCAAAAAAGACAATGGTCCATGCTTGTGGTAGTTTTAATCTTGAGAGACAAGATTACATTACCAAAAATAGCATTAAAGAGGATACAATATTCCAGAAGGACCAAGGAGAATCAGAACAGCCCACATGAACTTCACAAATAGGTGATCTTGAGTTTAATTTCATCCGATGGTTAGGGGACAAATATAAACAAAGAAGAGAAGGAAGGCCTCTCCTGTAAGAAGGGTCACTGTGAACAAAGAGCACAGCATCTTTAGAGGACGGCAAAGGACTAACCTCACTAGAGGCACGCAGATAAGCAACAGAAACTAAAACTGCAAAAGAAAGTTAGAGACAAATTATTAGAAGGGCTGAAAAGTCAGGAAAATGTTAGAATACCTAGAGTGGCACACCAGGATTTGTTTACTATTATTGTATAGACTAGGATCTTGAGGAAAGTAGTGTTTCAGAAAGACTGGATTTCAAATAATATGCTGGAGAAGTTGATTGAGAGTATGTAGTCAAGACGTTACAAAGTTGTAGCAAAAGACATTAGATCAAGATGAGAGAAGCTTGAATGAAAAAGAAGGGATGTACAGAAATATGGAACAGGACCTAGTGACTCTCAAGTCTACAAAATACTGATGGAAAGGCATTAATAAAGGTTGACTGAAGTTTCAAGCCTGAAGGACTGAAGAAAGAGACATTATGAGTAAGATAACGACAGTAGGAAAGGGAAGTTTAAGAGGAGAAAAAAATAAAGAATTCCATTTCAGACAAGTTAGATGTGGGGAAACAGTGTCTGGTCCAAAAGGAAATACGTAAAATGTAGTTGGAAAAATAAGACCTAGTGCTCCAGCGAAAGGAGTAAGTTGGAATTTGGGAGTTGTTAGCATATAAATGGTAGCTGAAATCACAAACATCAGTGGTATTTCAAAGAAAAAATATTGAGATCATGATCTCTAAGATCTCAAATTATACTATGGAAATACATCCCCTTAATTATCACCAAAATTATGTGTATACTCTCACTTCTTTGAAATTTTCAAAAACATCATACTTGGCTGTCATACCAGGACTAAAATATTAATGCAACTATATTATTTTACGTTTCAAAATTGCAGAAACAACCGAGCTCTTCAGTATAATCCAGAGGTGGTAAGTTCGAATGCCAGGCAGATAACTACGAGTGGAACCAGCCTAGCATGGGACAGAAGGAGTGAAGGAGAGCACAGACCTGTCTAAAGAAGGCACGTCTAGGGAAGGAAGGAGGGAGATGCCCAGCGAGTCAGAGGAGGAGCCCTTCGCCAAAACAAGGCTTGTGAGGTCTTGATGCAGGAACCAGTCAAAGAGCTTTCAAAGGTTTTGAGCTGGGAAAGCTGGGAATCAGATTTGTACTAGCTGTCATGGCCGAGGTAGGTAAAAAAACACCACCACACACGAAAAAAACAGGACAAGCTGAAGCTATGGTTAGGGCATCACCGCCCCTGAAGACGACCTCAGGGCACCTGGGAACCTCTGTGGAATGCAGCTTGAAGGTCTCAAGTTGCCTCGTCTGAAGTTCCCTCCCCTTTACTACCTGCGTGGGGACTACGGGACTTGGACTCAGAACTGCTGCTCTTGTTGTCACCCGGGCCACTTGAAGAGAGAACCTTTTAGCTAAAATCATTTATTTTTCCTCAAACTATTTTTTAATATATGATTTTAGCTAATATGATTTACTCATAATTTTTTGTTTTAATCTTTTTTATATATTCTTTACGGTATGTCTTTCTATTGTAGTTGTTTTATACTATTTTATCCTTTCTAGTAGTTTTTCTAATTTATTTGCTTTTTCAAATGAAACTAGCAGGCTTTCTAATTATAAAAATATTTTCTATTTTGTGTGCACAAGAAGGGGATAAGATTGTATATTCTTAGAAAAAAGGATGAAAAAATATACACCAAACCTAATAGTTGTTGCTACCAGGATGCAGGATCAGTTTATATTCACTTTACAGTTCTTTTGTAGTATCTCCTTTTTTTCTAAATACTATGTACTATTTTACAATAAAAAATAAAGATTTTTAAAAATTAAAAAATATATAGAGAAGATACCTTTGGCAGCTCCAACCACTGTTCCATGAAGGAATGTGGACCCTGTGTCACCAAGTCTGATTTCTCAAAACTATTATAAAAAAACCTAGTTTTTGGATGACGGCAACAAATTCAAAATTTTTAAAAATACTCTGCAGATTGAATTAAAAAAAAATACTCTGCAGATTGAATAAATCCTCTACAAATGAGACTTGGCCTTCAGGAGGCAAAATTTTAGACCCAGGATAGGAAAGTGTTTAATAGCCTAAATCTAATCCATATAAGAAAACATCATGGGGGCTGGCCCGGTGGCATAGTGGTGAAGTCTGCACACTCCACTTCAGCGGCCCAGGGTTTGCAGGTCTGGATCCTGGGCACGGACCCACACGCTGCTCAAGTGATGCTATGCTGTGGCAGCATCCCACATATAAAATAGAGGAAGACTGGCATAGATGTTAGCTCAGGGACAATCTTCCTCAAGCAAAAAGAGGAAGACTGGCAACAGATGTTAGCTCAGGGCCAATCTTCCTCACCAAAAAAAGAAAAACAAAAAAGTTGTGAAAGACTTTGGAATTTAGCAGATATTCTGGCTAGCTCATCCATCCAGGTTATCTCCACCTTTGTTTGTCTTTGACTAAGTAATGTTATAGCTCTGCAGGAGATAACTTGTATAAAACTGACAGTCATGCAAATAATTCCTGTCCACAGAAATATACCTGGTAGAATGCATTAATTACTGCCCTGGGGATAGTGACCAGTTTTGCGCCATTTATAAATTCAACATTCCTTTATGAGACTAAAAATGTGTGTTGATACTCTGAGTTCTCTTGTGAACCAGTCGTAATATCTTAAAGTTCCCTCTTTAATTAATGAGTTCAGTAAAGTCTTTGACAGATTTTATACTTGTGTCAGAGATATGATTTTATCCTCTTTTAAATTTATCCATTAACTTTAGATTACCAATTAGGATTACCCAAAGATTCTTCCCGTTTTTCCATCCCACCTGGGTTTTTTATTTTTGAAGGTTTGTGATATTGGTAATGGGGGAAAGATATAGATATCCAAGAGGATAAGTGAGAGAAGAGCAAGGGAAGATATTTAAACTGATATCACTCCACCGAACAGCTGGAAAGCCAATTAATTAAAACATTAACATAAATTTTATCTCCACTCTGCAATTTATGCTCCGACCTCTCATCCAAAGAAAGGGAAAAGGAAGCAAAAAGATTATCAGAGAACATCATACATACTAAGTAATGTTTTATCAACTCTCGTCTTCGGGTGCGTGTGCTAGGTCATGATATGAAATGTATTTCTTACTTTGGGTTGAAGGCAAAAAAGTTTCAAAGCCACTGATCATACTTTGGTGCTCACAAACCCCTTAAAAGAATTTTGAAAAATGATGCACTCCTTGCATTTTTTAAGTTGACATCTAAAACTTTTCAGTGAAAATTAGAACGGATGTAGTTTCTAGCATATTATATTTATAGGTTGAAATAAAACCATTCTATCATTCCTTTAAATTTACCCAACAGAATGTAAACACCAGAACATTTTAATATCCATCATCAACCATTTATAAAATACATAAACAAGTTCTTTTCTAACAGCAGGGCATTTTACACTGTTCTTTTTTCCTCCTTGAACTCATATTTCCATTCCATTTCCACTGGTCTGGAGTAGCTCGGAGCTGCCCTCAGACTACAGGAGAGCGGCTTTCACAACACACCCAGAGGAATACAAAGTGCTGGGGCAACTTCATTTTTAAGAGAGTCCGTCCTCTACTTTTTTTAAGAGAGTCTGTCCACCTAGCTGGAAAGTGACATCATGCACATGCATAACAGCCATTAAAAATTGAAGTTATATGATTTAGCAAAACTCATTTCGCTAATATGACCACTCAGTCGCTTTTAGCAAACTGAGAAATTAAATACGTATTATTTTTAGCCAAAACAGAACATCTAAAATACTTAGAAAGTCAAAAGATGTCAAGTTACAAATTGATATTATAAAGCATCAGGTAAGGGAGGATCCTAGGAGAGTGCACAGGGGTCCAGAGAACTTCACGGTGTAGATTTCAACAGGCGTCAAGCTGGGGTGTTTTTTCTTGATTTGATAGTTTCTCCTTGATCCTTATAGTTTAAATCCTTTTCCTATTTTACTTTATATTAAATTAAAGGCAGGAAAAGCTTTTCAGAAATGCGACATGTAGGATTCAAACATGAAACACTTAAACACAATACAGGAAATCCTAGGTTAAAAGGGTACAGGGCGGGGGCGGTTCTGGTCTGTCACTACAACTTGGTAACTTTGTTTTAAGATTGGCACCTCAGCTAACATATGTTGCCAGTCTTTCTTTTTTCTTCTTCTTCTGCCGGAAGCCCCCCAGTACACAGTTGTGTATCCTAGTTGTGAGCGCCTCTGGTTGTGCTATGTGGGACGCCATCTCAGCGTGGCCTGATGAGCGGTGCTATGTCCGTGGCCAGGATCCGAACTGGCGAAACCCTGGGCAGCCAAAGCAGAGCACACAAACTTAACCACTCAGCCCCTGGGCCAGCCCTATAACTTGATGACCTTTAACAGCTGGCGTTATTTGCCACACAGAGGCTTCATCTGATAAGCTCAACGGCCAGCTACTCAGCATTAGCATGTAAGATACCTACCGCCAGGAACAGCTTGCTATTATGCGTTGTTACCATAATAACGAAATCCTATCATCATGGAAGTATTACATAATCTAGAATTACTAATTTTCTGGAATTTTCTCTAGCAGAATTGCTTTTCAGGGATATGATAAAGTCATCTTGAAAAGTCACAAGTCGGCCCAAGAAAATTCTAGAACAGAACCTTCATTCTTCTCGGATCCTGTTTCCATCATGAACACAGACAGTCTCACTAAAGTAAAACAAACCTCACACAGTTTTACTCTCCTCTGTTACTTTGTAAATAAATATGACTCCCAAAGTCCACATTAGAATCATCAGGGAAGTTTTGTGTAGTTTTGTAGTTGTTGTTGGATTTGGGGATTTTTTTGTTTGTTTTCCTTTTAATTAACTACCCTATTATTTTCAGAATCAAGAATGGTGGCCCGGCAGTGATAACAACTCACGGCTTTTTGCCTCTAGTTCTCTGTGTTCTACTCATAAAATGAAAAACAGAGCAACATAATAAAGTCTCCCCTAATTCTACTAATTTAAGGGGGGAATCTCCCATTACATTGGACCAGGGTTTCTCAATCTCTTCACTCTTAGCATTTGGGACCAGACAGTTCTCTGTTGTACCCTACTCCTCTGTGGATGGGCGTGATCACCCGGTATGTGACGCACTCCAGTCAGAAGACATCTTAATTTCAAGAGGTTTTATTAAAAAAAAAAAAAAACACTTCTCTTTTTTTAATGCAGTACACATGAAAACCATAGTGGGTTTTTTTTCCTAAAGATGGATGCTAAATAGTAGGGAGATAAAGAAATTTAGAAGATAAAGTTGCTGCCTTGTGAGAGCTTATAAACAAACCGGACTTATGATTTATATCATCTGGGTCTCATTCATTGACCAAGAAGGTAATTTAGAGGCTTTAATGTTATCCCAAGTCTTCTAAATTAATGATACAATGATATGCTTTACATTTTAGAAAAGTTACAAACACAATCTTACACAACTGCCACAAAAAAAAAATATTTTGGTTTTGGCTTAAATAACACTGCTGTCTAGCAATACAACACAAACTTCTACCCTCTGCATTCAGTGTTGCACCTCTTAAATGAGAAAAAATCCTGAAAAAGACTCCAGACAACTCTAACAAAAAGCATCTCTTCACATAAAACAAATATCTGAGGTGAGTAAACACATTTAAATAATGTCCTAAGGGAGAAGGAAGTCATCCGATGTGAGGTGACACCTCTTTACAACTCTCTATAGCACAGGGAAACCTAGAATGAACAAAGAAAAAAATAAAACATTATTCAGTGTGTGTCTTTAAGTTACTCTATTTGTTCACTTAAATACATTTCACACACAACAGGAACCATCACATTCAACTTCCAAAAGGATTCACTTCCAAAACTGTCCACTAAAAGTCTGCATTATTTGACTTTCAATACAACCTAACTGCACCATCAAGTATTTACTTCCTCCCCAAATAAAAACAAATTCCTAAAATTCAATCATTTGTTCACTTTTTAATTCACTCAACCAACATGTTTTGAAGGCCAAATACCAGCCAAGCATGGTGCTAGGCCCTAGAGAAACAACACCAGACAAGGCCCATTCTTCGAATTCAAGAACTACCCAGTCCACCTGCTGCCTCTTGGTCTCCTCCACCACCTCTCATAATGCCTATGGGCACAAAGCACGGTCCTGAGTCCTGCGTAAAACCAGCACCATCACGCACGTGGCTAACAGTTGCTAACAGCAGGTCAGGAAGGACTGCTATCCGTCTAAGACTATCTTCAGACTCCTGAGTAAACAGGAAAGCTGGCTGTTTGACCTCCTTCCATTTTTTTTTTTTTAATGATTTTATTTTTCCTTTTTCTCCCCAAAGCCCTCTGTTACATAGCTGTATATTTTTAGTCGTGGGTCCTTCTAGTTGTGGCATGTGGGATGCCGCCTCAGCATGGCTTGATGAGTGGTGCCATGTCGGTGCCCAAGATCCAAACTGGCGAAACCCTGGGCCGCTGAAGCAGAGCGCTCGAACTTAACCACTCGGCCATGGGGCCAGCCCCATTATCTCCTCCCAATTTTTCATCAAAATGCACATAAAGAAACACAAGACAGAGCCAGCCCCAGTGGCCTAGTGGTTAAGTTCGGTACACTCCACTTCAGTGGCCTGGGTTCAGTTTCTGGGCACGGACCTACACCACTCATCAGTGGTCATGCTGTGGCAGCAGCTCACATACAAAAAGAAGAAGATTGGCAACAGATGTTAGCTCAAGGCAAATCTCCAGCAAAAAAAAAAAAAAAACACAAGATAAAAACTGGCAATAGCTCTGTCAACCATATGCCAAGGTCTGAGTCAAATTCCCATGAACTCAAGATCAGTGGGGATTGACCAAGAAGTACAACTCACCAAGAGTTGATTCCTGTACTCTCTGCCATATGCTACATCTTCTGAAATCCTGTCCAGGGAATGAATGAATAAGTGAATAAACAAGCTAACCTAAACAGGAGAGTAAACCACAAAGATGGGAAAAGCATTTCATCCATTCCCATTGCCTGAACTTAATTCTAAAATACAGGAGCTGTACCTACCAGAAAAACAATAGGCTGCCAGACATCCGCCTGCATGGAAACTCTCTAAAGTCTGGCAGAACTCGATGCCCTCCCCTATCCCTACTCCTCCCAGACAAGATCTTTCACCTCCATTCAGAGACTATAGCTTTTGGCCTGAGCAAGCCACAGGAGAGAGGAAGGAGGGCAATAGTTTGTAACTGTCCAAGGAAGACCTTGTAACACAGGGTCCCAGACAGAAAAGCTCCACGAGCAGAGCACAGGAAGGAAGTCTACTTTCATGTTTAAAGAACTACAAACTGCTCCTAATTCTCTAATTCATAGAGAGACCTCAACAATCCAAGTCACAGCCGACTCAGTCTCAGCCGGGCAGACCCACACATGATGAGTGGTGGTCAGCCACTGGGAACTGGACAAGCCAAGGAACATGTGCATCTGTCTGTCTTCCAGGACCAGACACGGAAACAAGAAGCTGCCTGCAACAGAAAGTTCAGGAAAGAAGACTAAGGTAACATCATCCACCCAGTATCTCCTTCAATAAGCCATCGCCAAAAGGTGAGCAACATAAGGAAGGGAAAATGTGGACCCAAAGACTAAGAGGAAGAATAGCTCTCTGATGATAATTTTCCATAAGAAACTGTTGAAAAGTATAGAAAACATCTTGGTAACCCTCAAACGGTTGTAAGAGAACACGATTTCTTACATCCGGGCTGCTGAGCAGAGCTGGGCAAAACATACCATCACCCAAATGAATTCAGGATCTCCACTCTCAGACAAGCCCACACACTTCCTTCCTTCTGGGGAAACACCCTGGGGTTTTCTTCCCCCGACACTACCTCAACTCATGATCACTAAGATGTCCAATGGATACTTAAGGGCAATCTGGTCATGCTAGGAAGAGTTACATAAGTTTGCAATTTATTATTTAAGTACTTAGTGTATCAAGGCACTGCGCTCAGTAATTTACATACCCAATCTAACAACCCTGTGAAGCTTTATTATCTCCCATGTTAACACAGAAATTGTAGCTCTGAAAGAATGAATAATTTGTGCAAAAGTCACTTAAGTGAAAGTATCAGGATTTAACCCAGGTCTGTCTGCTCCAAAGTCTACGTTCTTCACTCTGTGCTACACTGCCTCAATGTCCAAGCCTAAGTCATCTTCCCATCTAAATGCATCTTCCCCACATGCATTTCTCCTCTATTCTCTATCTCAGAAAAAAGCATGATGCTCCAAACAGCCGCTAGAGACAGAACCATAAATGTTACCTTGATTTCACCCTCTTCCTTCACCCCCTGCCCACCAACCTCTAAGTCCTGCAACCTCGTGATATCTTACGAACCTTTTAGCGTCTCTCTATTCCTACTGCCACTGCTTGAGTTCACCTCACCAGCATCTCCAGCATGAATTATTGCAACGCCCTTGGGTATCCTTCCAACACAGCGGACTCCCAGTAGCCACGTTTGTTCTCAGTCCTCCCCAAGTCCTCTTCCACACCACAGCTGGTTGGAAGATGTATGGTCAAGTGACTAGAGCTGGCAAATTACACTCTCCCAAAAGCTGGTCACAAAGCCTGGGATACCCATGTAGGTCTATGTAAACAATGAAGCAACAAACGCCTGGCTGAAAAGAAGGTGGTCTCAAAAAGAGATAGAAGACAGCTTGTCTTCTGAAAGCTTTCCCGTTCACAGCTTCAATCCTTGTGAGGTCAGGAACCCTTAGGCTAAGTCAAGCTAGCCAGCTGGCCTGCCCTGGTGGTCTAGTGGTTAAGACTAGGCGCTCTCACTACTGTGGCATCGGTTCATTTCCTGGTCAGGGAACCACACTACCCGTCTGTCAGTTGGCATACTGTGGTGGCTGCATGTTACGGTGATGCTGAAAGCTATGCCATCAGTATTTCAAACACCAGCAGGGCGGACAGGTTTCAGTGAAGCTTCCAGACTCAGACTAGAAGTTCACCAGCAATATTCACCAGCAAACCAAATAGGAGAAATCCACATCAGGATACATTACACAGTAAAACTGCAGAACCCAGATAAACTGAGGATCAAGCAGAAAGATACTAAAACTTACAACAGAATCACAATTTAAAAGGAAAGTAGGGGCCAGCCCAGTGGCGCAGCGGTTAAGTTCACACGTTCTGCTTCGGTGGCCCAGGGTTCACCAGTTTGGATCCTGGGTGGGGACATGGCACCACTTGGCAAGCCATGCTGTGGCAGGCGTCCCACATATAAAATAGAGGAAGATGGGCACAGATGTTAGCTCAGGGCCAGTCTTCCTCAAAAAAAAAAAAAAGGGAAAAGGACAGTAAATATTAAAAGAGTAAAACAATATCAGCACAGTCTTGAGAGAAATTAACTGTCCATTTAGAATTCTATATCACAGAAAGACAGTAAACCTATCTTTTGAGAACAAGGATAAAATAAACATATTCAGAAAAAAAAAACTGATGGAATTCACTACCAAAGATTCTCACTAAAAGAACTTCCAAAGAAGGTACCCCCAAAAGAAGGGAAATAATACCAGAAAAGAGGTTGAGATGTAAAAATAAATAGTTAAGCACAGAAAATGATAAATATGCTTCAAGCAAATCTTAACTGCATACAGCAGTAATAATGCCTAATTTGTGGGGTTACAAGAAATCAAGATAGAACAAGAACTCTAGACAACAGCATACAAATTGGGAAAGGGTAAATGGAGTTATAGGGTCTTATCTTGACACAGAGTAAAATAACTTTAGACTTTAAGTTTAACACGCATGCTAATGGTTGACCACAAAAATTTTTTAAAGAAAACATGTAACATTCACACTAATACAGAGGAACAAAATGGAACTGAGGAAAACACTAATAAAAAGTCAATTAAAAACAAGGCAACAGAGGAGAAAAAAATAAACAACAAAAAAAGCAGAACACACAGGAAGCACAAAATGACTCTAGAAAGGAACCCAAAAATACCAGTAACCACGATCAATGTAAACGGACCAAAGATAGAAAAACGAAACCTCCAGCTATCTGCACTATTTACAAGAGACACACCTAAACCATATGGACACCGAGAAGTTGAAAGTTATCAGGCCAACAGACACAAACATCATAAGGACCACACAGTATAAATATCAAATAAGGTTTACTGGAGAAAACGTAACAAGCAGAGAAGTGGCAAAGTGCCCATGATCCCCCATACTTTAGTGTTCCCACAGAGAGGAACCCAGCCCCCACACACTTGGGCAATAATGTGATCGTAGAATATCCTGGTTAAAGAAGTGCCTTGTGAAGAAGGGAGCTGCTGGGGCCCCAGGCTGGTATCACCCTGTCTTCCCTCGAGCTGAGACGTGCCAAGTCAGCTCTCTGATAAGCCACCAAAGAGAGGAGGAAATGACCATCCAAGCCCACGGGTCTTGCTCCGCTAGGTGAAGTGAAGGATGGAAAAACATAAATTCTAACCAAAAGAAAGCTGATAGATCTAAATTTGTCTACAGACAAAACAAACTTTAAGGCAAAAAGCACTACTTATTTCACCATTTTGCTTCATAATCTTCATCTTGTATGTACCAAATGACAAAATCTCCAAAAATATATAGCACAAGTCATCAGAAGTTCAAGGAGAAACTGCCAATGCTACTATCTATAGAATATTTAATGCAATTATCTCAACAATTGAGACATTAATCAGACAAAAGAAAGCAGAAAGAGTTGAATGCTGAAATTAACAAGCTTGATCCAACAACTGGAAAATACAAGCACACATGAAACATTTACAAAAATTGTCCATGTACTTGATAAGCCTTAAAGGAAGTCTCATGTACTTTCAAAGAATAAGTATCAGAACATACCATCTGACGATAATGCCATTACATGAGAAATTAACAACAGGAAATAATTGTAATAAATAAAACCTATACATTTGGAAACAAAAGCAACCCATGAGTCAAAGAAGAAATATGCTGGAAACTAGAAAATATTTAGAACTTAATGATGATGAACATCTACTTAGGAAAACTCACGGGATACGCCTAAAGCAGTAGGTACAGGTAACTCTACCAGACCCAGAATGTTTTACAGGTGAGTTCTACCAAACAGTCAATGAATAGATAATTCCAACTTTACACAGAATCCTAGAGAATAGAAGAAACACTCCACAACTCCTTTCCTGAGACTAGTATAACCCTAATAATACTATACAAGACTATACAAGAAAGAAAAATCACAGGCCAATCTCACTTAGGAACAAGGATGCAAAAATCCCAAACATAACAATAGCAAATCAAATCCAGGAATATATAATAAAACATAATATACATAACCAACTTGTGTTCCTTCCAGGAATGAGAGTATGGTTGAACAATGGAAAATATATTCATTTCAATCATCTCAATTAAGGCAAAAAAATGCATTTGATCAAATTCTATAACGACAATTAAAATTCTTATCGAACTAGGAAGAGAAAGGAAAGTCCTTAACCTAATATGTAGAACTTCAAGTAGTAAAGGACCTCCAGGAAGGCTCCTTAAAGGGAGCTAAGTCCCACAAAGGGACACCCTCTTGCCTGCCCACATTTCTGCTGCCTGGAACAGGGACTAGATGGCTGATGCCCAGCACCTGTACTGGCCTATGAAGTGACAAGTCTAGAACCAGATACTGAGCATAAAACAAGTGAAAGATGGAAGGAATCTGGGTTCCTGAAGTCTTAGGGGCACTCCCACATGCTGAGTTTGCATGCCTCTGGACTTCACTGACATGTGAAACTATGCCTTTGTGTATTTAAGACACTACTTACACGGTCAAACCCCATCTTAACTCAAAGACCATCTATATTCAAAATGGCAATAGGAGCTCTAACCTGGACAAAAGACAAGAAAAATAAATAAAATACTTAAGAATTGTTGAGACACAAAACTGTAGTTATTCACATATCATCAGAAAATCCAAGAGAATCTTATAGAAGATCATTAGAAATAAGAGTTTAGCAGGACAGCCAAAGGAAAGTCAAATATTTCTATATATAGGCAACGGTCAGTTAAAATCATTAAAAAGATTTTTAATACCATTTATAATAGCAAAAACAACAAGGTAACTAGGAATAAATCTAACCTATAAGTGAAGACTTTTATGTAGAAAATTATGAAACTTTTTGGAAAGAGTCTAAGAGGGCCACGATAACTCAAGAATAGTAAGAGTTATCATTAATATGCTACTTCTTCTGAAATCAATGCAAGGTTTCAATGCAACTGTGATCACATCCCAACACAGTTTCTCATGAAACCTGACAAGCTCAATTTTATATGGAGCAGCAGAGAGCTGAGAACACAACGAAGACATTTCTTGAAGAACACAGCAGGGTAGAAGGACTCGCCCCCAGACATGAAAAGTTATCAGATAGCCACAGTACTGATGAGAGTGGATACCGGCACGGGGACAGAAAACTAGACCACTGGAACAGAACTGAGAGCCCAGCAACAGACCTATACACGTACGCAAACTTAAGGTGACACTGAAGGTCAGTGGCAAGAAGGTGACATACTCAATAAATGCCTGGACAACTGAAATGAAAACAAGACAAAGACATTGGATCTGACAACATATATTACAAATTCAATTCTAAATGATGGAATATTAAACATGAAAGACAAAAATACTGAAACATTTTTAAGGATCCTTAAATGAGATTTTTTAAATTGACTTTTTCAACTATATTAAACTTAAGGGAAAAAGCGTTTTAACTTTATTAAAAGTAGGAGCTCTTTAGAAAGAAAGAAACAAAGGAAGGGCAGGCCCAAAACTGAGAAATGTAGCCTTACTATCCACACAAATGTAAAACGTTCTCAAAAATCAATAAGAAAAAGCAGCAAAAGACAAAAAATGGTAAACACAAATGGCCATTAAATATTTGAAAAGCTGTTCAACCTTATTAGTAATAAGGGAAAGCAAATTAAGACCACAATAAGAAATCATTTCATATCCATCAGATTAGGAGGAAAAAACTTCAAGAGTTACCAAAAACGTAGATCAACTGGAACTCTCTTACATTCCTGATAAGAGGATAAACTGATACCACTACTTGGGGAAAATATTTGGTTTTACCAGTAAAACTGAAGATACACACCCTATATTCCAGCAGTTCTACCGACAGACCTTTGCACAGCTGTACCAAGAAAGAGGCACAAGCATATTCACCGCAGCCCTGCATGCAACAGAAAGGAACTAAAAACAACAGAAAGGTCAGTCAACAACAGAGCAAAACAGCAGGGTGAAAAGAATGAACTCCACTCACACGTGTCAACACAGATTAATCTCAAAAACAAGCAAATGAAACAAGTCAGAAGGTATATATGGTATGGTTCCATTTACATAAAGGTCAAATTGGCAAAATTAAACAACGTGCCATTGAGGAATGCCTATCTGTGAGATATAACTATACAGACAAGCTCAGGGAGCTTAACACAAATTTCAAGATAGTGTCTGTTTCTGGCTGGTCGGGAGGAGGACTTAAGGCAGTGCAAACTACTAACTGGTAAATTTCCATTTCTTAACCTGAATGAGAGGCCCACAAGGGTTCATCTATTTTCTCTGGAAACTATACATACCACCTATACACACACTCTGTGCATTATATATTACATAATAAATTTTAAGTCTCTAAAAAAATATCCAAAAAGCTGTTTTAAAATCTTCCTGCTCATCTTCCTGTTAAAAAAAATGCCATTGGTATGTAAAAGTGGACTTTTAACTGTAATAAACAATGCTATTAGCTTCTGGTACTTTAGGGACTGCTTTTTAAGAAAAATTGCTATTTGGGGCCGGCCTGGTGGCGCAGCAGCTAAATGCACACTATCCGATTCTCGGTGGCCCGGAGTCTGCAGTTCAGATCCCAGGTGCGGACATGGCACCGCTTGGCAAAAGCCATGCTGTGGTAGGCATCCCACATATAAAGTAAAGGAAGATGGGCATGGATGTTAGCTCAGGGCCAGTCTTCCTCAGCAAAAAGAGGAGGATTGGCAGTAGTTAGCTCAGGACTAATCTTCCTCAAAAAAAAAAAAAAGAAAGAAAAGAAAAATTGCTATTCAAGATATTCATGTGTGCTCTACCCTACATAATAACCATCAACTTGTCTTCCAAAGCAACGCTAAAGCGCAAAAGACGTTAAGGCTTTATGCAGAAATATAAAATAGGCTTTTATTGCACTAATACAACCACTTTTGTATACACCAACTGATATGCATCCTGCATCTGTTAACGAAATCCTTTAAATCTGTTTAAGAGACAGTAAAATTAAAACACAAATATATTAAGTGCTATGTAAACGCTGAGGAAGGCTAAGTATCATTTAATTATGATACATTAGATTTCCATCGTAAATTGCCGCGTGAAGTCTCAAAAAGGATCTTCTGTGCTTAAGACAACAGCGGGACTAAACTGGAAACTCCAGCTAGGTACCAGAATTTGAACGGCGACAACGCGGTGGCCTCAGGCAAAAATCACAGACTCAGTTGCCAAAAAATAATATCCCAATAAAAAGTTTTTTCCAATTTCCGCAACACCGCTGGCAGGTATTTTTATGAGCACTCATTCTGGAATATCCCTGGTAGATAAAGCCCCGAAAATCAAAAGCCATATGACCCAGCGACAGATTCGAGAATCCCCCCAAATCTCGTTGAAACAGGTTATCTTCTTCTTCACCTCCAGATCTCCCTTCCAGAGTCCTGGGGTGTGGAGAGCAATGGGGAAAAGATTGCTGCGGAGTTAAGAAGAGTCGTGAATCACGTGGACAAAAGTTAGTCAGCTGGGACCTTGCAAAACATTGTCATCTAACCCCTCATTTTGCGGATGGGGAAATTACGCCTCAAGGAGAAGCGCGCCTGCTTATCATCGAACAGCTGTTTAAATTCAACTCCTCTCTTAGCCCAGCGGTCTTTCCCCCTACATACCCCCCCAATACTTCAGTTCGCTGTTAACACGGAGGAGTTAAGAAAATCCGCTTCTCCGCAGTATGGCCAGATTGTCAGGGCTAGAAAAGGTCGTAGAGGTAATCGAGTCAACTCCTCTTCCCACAGATGGGGAAACTGAGGATGGAAGGTGACGCAGCTTGGGCGGCAAATCACCGAACCTCTGCCACCGAGCAGTAGGAGCCTGACAAAGGTGATGAAGATCACCGGCCACCCCAGTACTCGTCTCCAGGAGGACAACTGTCTAAAAGCTCCCGATCCCTAGCTTTCATTCAGCGAGAATCCCGCCCCTCCCACGCAGAACCGGGAAGAGGGGAGGCGGGGAAACGCGAACAGCCGGTGCGCAGCACTGAGAATGCCGCGGCGGGACCGGCGCCAACTCCCGCCTCTCTTCCGCATCCGCCGGTGGGGACAAGGGGAGACAGCAAGGCTGCGGCGCCTCGCGCGAGAAGAGATACCTGAGGCTCGAGACGCTGTCCCCCGCCGCACCCGCACCGGAGCCCGACACCCTGCTTCCGGGGTCAAGTCGCCGCTTGGAGGCCGGAGATCACTAGAGGGAGCCCCGCCCCATCCAAGCCCGGCCTCCACTGCCCACTTTGCGGAGGACCCGGGCAACTTCCGGGACGCCGCGTGTCACTAAGCAGCCGATCCCCACTTCCGGACGCATCCCCTCCTTCGCCGTCCCTTTTGGGAAGCCTGCGATGTCGATCGAGATTTCCGCGCGTTTGATTGGCGGAGCGAGAGCGCTGGTCTCTGCCGATTGGTGCCGGGAAATCCGCCCCATAGACGCCCGCGGGGCGCACAGTTTCCCTCGTGCTCTTGTTTCCCGCCAGCCGCGCGTGTTGCGGCGCAATCATGGCGGACGTGACGGAGTTGCCCAAGTCGCGCATCAACGCCAGTTTGCTAGCTCAGTTCATCGATCGGCCCGTCTGCTTCGTAGGGAGACTGGAAAAGGTGCGCGCGCTCGCCGCCCTCGGCTCCCCGGTCCGTAGCCTGTGGGAGGGATCCGTGACCGCTGGGCGGCCTCGGGGGGGGTAATGGAGGTTGAAGGAGGACAGAAAGCCTTAGACCATCACTGCCCTCCCGATTGCTTTATTTTGCACAAGGGGACTTTTTGCACGGTTTATAGCCATTGCAGCCCCATTTTGGCGCCTCTGTTGTGGCGCGAAATCGCTATGTTTTCGAATGCGCTTCGTTCTAAATCCTAACGCGCCACCCCCCGCCCCCCGTTGTTTGTGTTTACATAAAGGAAGTTATAGCCGTGACTCCCACAGTTACCTTCTGATTTCTCAGTTTAGCCAGACTTGATAGTGTAATTTTCTTCCTTCCTTATCTTATGCAATTTTCTCTCTCAAACCTCGTTTTCTCTGAAGTCACTTCTCCATAAAACCTTCCTTGATTGTCCCTTCCAGATCTTATAGCAGTCTGTCATCTTACACCAGTGTTCCGAGTGCAGTCCCTTCATTCTGCTGGTGAGGAACAGGCCCAAAGTCTCGGAATCAGTGAACCAAGAAGGCTGAGGGGGGAAAAATTATATAAAGGCTTATTTAGCAGTTCATTTCAGCCACACATCCTCTTCATGAAATAGGTGTTATTCCAGCTTCACAGGGAAACTAGGTAGGAGTGTTGTATGCTTAAAATGTTCAACGCCACAGCAGGTAGCAAAGCTGGGATTCGAGCCAGAGCTGACTGCTCTCTTCGCAGCTGTCACACAGGAGTAGACCGAGATCATCTGACAACCAGTTCTTTCTTTGCTTCATCATGCCTAATTTTTAAAACATACCCTTAGTGCCATATGTACAATTTAAATCATGAGTGCCAACAGATTTCACTTTTATGTAGTATGGACGTCCTTTAATTTGTTCTTAGCACAGGGGTGCCAGATTTAGCAAATAAAAATACAGGACATATTTGTACTAAAAAAGTATTGTTGTTTATCTGACATTCAAATTTAACTAGGTGTCGTTTGACCAGATATGGTAACACAATTTATTTGAGGCAAATAAACCGTTCAAAAACAGTTGCTTTGTACACACGGACTAAGTTTGAGTCAATCTGCTCATCTTTTGTCAAACTTTTAATATTTTTATCTTAATGAAATTTTAAAGGTTTTGTTTATGTGGGATTTTTTTAAACTTTTTATTGAGATTATGATGGTTTACAACCTTGTGAAATTTCAGTTGTACATTGTTGTTTGTCAGTCATATTGTAGGTGCACCACTTCACCCTTTGTGCCCACCCCCTCCACCCCCCTTTCCCCTGGTAACCACTAATCTGTTCTCTTTGTCTGCATATTTAACTTCCACAAATGAGTGGAGTCATAACAGAGACTGTCTTTCTCTATCTGGCTTATTTCACTTAACATAATACCCTCAAGTCCATCCATGTTGTTGTGAATGGGACGATTTTATGGCTGAGTAGTATTCCATTGTGTATATATACCACATCTTCTTTATCCAGTCATCAGTTGATGGGCACTTAGGTTGCTTCCATGTCTTGGCTATTGTAAATAATGCTGCAATGGACATAGGGGTGCATGGGACTTTTGGGATTGCTGATTTCAAGTTCTTTGGATAGATACCCAGTAGTGGGATGGCTGGGTCATATCGTATTTCTATTTTTAATTTTTTGAGAAATCTCCATATTGTTTTCCATAGTACCTGCGCCAGTTTGCATTCCCACCAGCAGTGTATGAGGGTTCCTTTTTCTCCACAACCTCTCCAACATTTGTTACTTTTTGTTTTGGTTATTTTTGCCATTCTAACGGGTGTAAGGTGATATCTTAGTGTAGTTTTGATTTGCATTTCCCTGATGATTAGTGATGATGAGCATCTTTTCATGTGCCTATTAGCCATCCATATATCTTCTTCGGAGAAATGTCTGTTCATGTCCCCAGCCCATTTTTTGATTGGGTTGTTTGATTTTTTGTTGTTGAGTTGTGTGAGTTTTTTACATAGTATGGAGATTAACCCTTTGTCGGATACATGACTTGCAAATATTTTTCCCCAGTTAGTGGGTTGTTTTTTTTGTTTCAATTCTGTCTTCCTTTGCCTTGAAGAAGCTCTTCAGTCTGATGAAGTCCCATTTGTTTATTCTTTCTATTGTTTCCCCTGTCTGAGAAGACTTGGTGTCCAAAAGATCTTTTGATACTGATGTCAAAGAATGTACTGCCTATATTTTCTTCCAGAAGCCTTATGGTTTCAGGTCTTACCTTTAGGTCTTTGATCCATTTTGAGTTTATTTTTGTGAATGGTGAAAAGAATGGTCAATTTTCATTTTTTAATCATGTGTTTCTTTTTTAGATTCATCCCACTGGAAAAATGTTTATTCTTTCAGATGGAGAAGGAAAAAATGTAACCATTGAGTTGATGGAGCCTGTATGTTTAAGTATTAATTCTATGTATATTTAGTTAATTCTTCATCTTGGTTTGGTTTGTTGTTGATGCTTCTGATTCTTGGAGTGGATGTATAAAGGACCAGCTTATAGAACTTCCCTGGCTCTAAAATTAAACTATTTTCCTTTGTATTTCCCTTCGTGTTTTTAACCATTGATTCTTGGGCTCTGTGATTTTTAATACATCCCTTAAATGCAGGGTGGCAATCCTCATTCCTTATGAAAGACCATAAAATCACACAAGAAAAATCTTCCATTTAAATCACTTTTTCCTTCTTGAAGAGTTTTACCTTTTTAAAATTCTATTTTCGGATACATATATTTTCAGTTGTCACTTATTTGTTTTTACATTATGTTTATCATACTTAAAAACATTTTCTTTGGTCTTTTACGAAGACAAATCCGTGTGCTATATATATGTGTTAAAGTATACAGAACACACTATGCAAGATAGAGATTTCAGTGTGTCCTTTTAAACAAATTACTCCTTATAGAAATACTGGGCACTCTCAATATCTTTAAGTGATTGGTCTTCAACTTAAATGTTTAACTGTGTCATTGGACCTGAAACTACTGCTAAAGGTAACAGTACTTGTGACATGCTGACAGTAAGGACTCAAACATTTTTTAACAAGTTACAATTCAGATTTTACATTGGTAAATCTTTTAACTATTTTCTTACGTAAAATGAAAGATTAGTGAACTGTATAACAATTTTCCAAGTTAGTTATCATCTGAAGATGTCATAACACCGGGTTGATATTTTGTTCTTTGTGTTAGCTTGATGAAGAAATCTCTGGAATCGTGGAAGTAGTTGGAAAAGTAACAGCCAAGGCAACCATTATGTGTGCATCTTATGTCCAGTTTAAAGAAGATAACCATCCTTTTGGTAAATAAAGCAGTCTAGTATTTAGTAGTTTCGTGTAATTAGAAGGAAAACAATTTTATTCTTAATTTGATATATGTTACTCTTGAGTCTCAGTCCTGCTACATTTTCAGTTCTCTAGAAATTTCTGATCCCAGAGGAAATGGGAGGATGTTTTGGCCTGCTTCTAAGTAGTGCTTGTGTATGTAGGGAACTCAAAAATTAACATTTGTGGAAAGGGAAATTTTAAAAATAGGGCAAACAAAAAGAATGTTAATAGTTTTGTTGTTTTGCTTTGATATATGAATTGAAGGCGTCAAATAATGCATAACACTTAAACACAACCAGGCAAGAACCGTGCCTGTATAATGGATGTCAAAGTGGATGGCCTCCTGTACCCATGTCTTATTTTTTGGAGCCACAGTTAAATAAATATGATGACCATATCTCGTTTTAGAAGTTGGATTGTGAAAATAAGTTGACCTCTAAAAGGGAGAGAAAAGAGAAATGGGTAGAAATCTTTCAGATGATAATTGACATTATAGCTTTCCACTATAGATTAAACGTTTGCTAAAATGTTTCTTTCAGATCTTGGACTTTACAATGAAGCTGTGAAAATTATCCATGAGTTCCCTCGGTTTTTTCCTTTGGGAGTTGTGCAATATAATTGATCTTGATGAATTTTTTATGCTTACAAAGGAGGTACATTGAAGACCGTTAAAGGAGCCTGCTGGTATTTGAGGGAGAGATTCCTGTGATTTTTAATATTTTGTTTGTTCTTTTTTTAAATGTGTTTGCCTAGCTTTATTAGATACTCCAGTATGCCATTTTTAATGGGACTGGTGTATTAACAGTTGTCTCCTAAGTCTTCATAAAGAATCACTTCTCCAGTGTATGGTCACGTCAGATGTAAGAACAAAGCAGTTGTCTGAGTTGTGTTTTCTGTTTTATTAATAAAAGTTTAAATGGTACATACTCTTGGTCATTCCATTCTTATTCTTTTGGTCATATATTCAACACAAACTTGGAATTTCACAGCTGTAAGGTTAGGACTTAGACCTACCACAGTGAACCCTGGGCCAACTGTGTTAAGAATTCACTTAACACAGTTCATGCTATCTCATGAACTATACCATGTTAATTACTTCCTTGACACTCAATTTAAAAATGGTTGATTTTGACTTATTAAAAGAGCAAACAGAATCCTGTATCTTCTGTAATTTGTGAATACCTATATTAGGGTTTTCCAGACAATCAGAACCAATAGGATATGAATAGATTTATGTAAGAGATTTGTTACACGAATTTTATGTGGTTATGGAGGCCGAGACGTCCCACAATCTGCCATCTGCAAGCTGGAGAACCAGGAAAGCTGGTAGGCTAAGACAGTTCAAGTCAAAGGCCTGAGAATCAAGGGTGCGGATGGTATATCTTGCAATGTGGGGTCAAAGACCTGAGATCTGGGAGGTCACTGGTGGAAGTCCCAGAGTCCGAAGGCCTAAGAACCAGGAGCTCCAATGTCTGAGGACAGAAGATGGACACCCCAGCTCAAGAAGAGAGCAAATTCACCCTGCGCCTTTTTGTTTGGGCTCTCAATGGATTGGATAATGCCCACCCTCGTTGGTGAGGGCTGTCTTCTTTACTCAGTCTTCTGATTCAGATGCTAATCCCTTCCCACACACCCTCACAGACACACCCAGGAATAACGTTGTACCAGCTATCTGGGCAGCCCTTGGCCCAGTCAAATTGACACATAAAATTAACCATCACAGTACCACTCAGAATTTTAAAACTGAGCATTACTAGTGCCAAATAAGGGGTACCTGAGCATTAAAGCAGTTGATGGAATCATTTGATTTTTTTTCTTCCTTTCAACTAATTCTAAGTCCATTTAGATTGTAAATTATACTAAAAATATTTATTTTAAATTGCTATCATCTTTAATTTCAACTTTTACCCCCAAATACTCTACAAATTACTTAGGAACATTGCCACAGCCACTTAGGGTAAAGCATTTTATTATAGGAAGTGAAGACAATTATAGTTGAAATTTAGGTTTATGAGGGCCCGTCTCAATAACAGTTGTCTTGAATGCCAGAGAAAGGGTCAGTCTTCAACTGAGTTAACCTCTGAAAACTCACTGCTAGTAAATGTTAAAAGTGCCCTACCTCAAACCTCTGAACTACTATATTTAGTAAATTGGACTGAAAGAATAGGGTATCTTGCTTTCCGTCAAACAAATCCTTTATACTAATGATTTATGGTGCCATATCTCTAGCCTCAACCTCACTTCTGAGCTGCTTGACATCTGCACCAGGATGTCCCACCAGCTCTGTAGCTTGAATGAGTGTAGTCTGAATGAGTGCAGCCCCCCAGCTATTTGTTCCCTGATTTTTGGGTAATAGTTTTAAGATATGTCACATATATAATTCACCTATTTCACATGTACAATTCAGTGGCTTTTAGTGTACGCAGTTATACAACCATCACCACAATCAATTTTAGAACATTTTCATCACCCCAAAAAGAAGCTCTGTACCATTTACCTGTCATGGACCAATCCCTCCACCACTGCCACCTGCCCACCAACCCTAAGAAACCACTAATGTACTTTCTGTCTCTTTAGATTTGTTTATTCTGGATATTTCATATAAATGGAATCATACGGTCTTTTGTGACTGACTTTCACTTAGCATAATATTTTCAAGGTTCATCCAAGTTGTAGCATATGTCAGTGTTTCATCCCTTTTTATGGCCAAATAATATTCCGTATGGATATATCACATTTTGTTTATCCATTCATCAGCTGGTGGTTTCCACCATTTGGCCCTAAAGAATAATGCTATTCTGAACCTTCATATAGAAGTTTTTGTGTGTACATGTGTTTTTATTTCTCTTGGGTATATACCTAGGAGTGGAATTGCTGCATCAAATAGTAAATATATTCAACCTTCTGAGGAACTGCCAAACTGTTTTTTAAAGGAGCTATACCATTTTGTATTTTCAGCAGCTATATTTGAGGATTCTAACTTCTCCGTATCCTCAGCAACACTTATTATCTGACTTTTTGATTACAGCCATCCTAACTGGTATGAAGTGACATTTGTGGTTTTGATTTGCCCTGTTTCTTTTAAAGCTAACATAAGCCACTCCCTTGCCCAGAAAAGCTTGAATACCTTAATCCTTTTCACTGCCATTGCCACTGTAAGTTTAGCCACTGTCATGTCTTACTTGAACTATTGCAGCAGCCCTAACTACATAACTGGCCTTGCTGTTTTCAGCTTCTTCCTATCACCCAGCCAATAGAGTTGCACTAAACATGAGTTGTAGGGGCCGGCCCTGCAGCATAGTGGTTAAGTTTGGACACTCCGCTTTGGCAGCCCAGGGTTTGCCAGTTTGGAGCCCCGGCGCAGACTTAACGCACCACTTGGCAAGCCATGCTGTGGCTGGCATCCCACATATAAAGTAGAGGAAGATGGGCACAGACGTTAGCTCAGGGCCAGTCTTCCTCAAAAAAAAAAATCAGTTGTAGTCATCATACTATAAAGTTTAAAAACCAAAGGAGTATAGAAAGGGGAAAACTTCCTGAGAAGCTTAGAGTGGAGAGACCTGGCCAATACTACCTGAACCAAGGGATGGAGGTTGACATCACCAGTGATGACCTGTGGATATCGTATGCCCTCTAATGTGACGTGATGAGAAGACACTTCTCATCTCTGTGGTATTTTTTCAAACCCTTAACGCCAGTCTGATCATGAGAAAACATCAGACAAACCCAAATTGAGGGACATTCTACAAACTGTCTAATCAGTACCCCTCAAAACTGTCAAGATCATGAAAAAAAAGGGAAGGAAACAGCAGAGAAGACTAAGGACACATGACAACTAAATGTGATGTGGGATCCTGGATTGGCTACTGCAACAGAAAAAGGACATTAATGGAAAAACTGGTGAAATGTGAATAAAGTCTGGAGTTTAGTTAATAGTAATGTACTAGTGCTGGTTTCTTAGTTTTGACAAATGTACCATGGTAATGTAAGACAATGTAAAGGGAAACAAACTCAGTGAGGGGTTATACAAGAACTCTCTGCACTATCTTCCTGACTTTTCTGTAAATCTAAAATGACTCCACAATAAAAAAATGTATTTAAAACAATCAACAACCTCCAGAGGCTGTGCACTGACTAGATCAGGTCTGTATTTCTAATTAGTAGTGGAGGGCCTTCACCATCTGACCACATCACACCTCAGTCCCAAATCCTCCTCTCCCCTTGAAGCTTGCCTCCAGCGCCAGTCTGCCATTCCCAGACACACTGGACCCTTTGAGATCTGGGTGCCGTTGAACTTGCTGTTGGCTCTGATTGAAATCTGTTTCTGTGCCCAAAGGAAAACATTCTCTAAGCTTTCCCTAACCTAGACAAACAGTTACTTTATGTTATAGTCCTTTCTTTATTCATCTCATCAGACTTCACTTGCAGGCAAACTTTTTTTCTCTGTTTAAAAAAAGTGATTTTTATAACACTACAAAAATCAGAAAGTAAAGTTTCTAGTGTCTCCTGAGAGACACTGCTGTGGATTGGTGGATAGCTTTCCAGAACTTTCTCCACATAAACTATTTGTCTATAGGACCTCAATATACTCTTCTGCAATATGCATTTCTCCTTTAATGTGTCTTAGAAGTTGACATATAGAGCTATCTCATCCTTTTTAACAGTTTCAAAATATCCATTGTACCAAATGTTCCCCAATTTATTTAACCCAGGCCTCTAATTAGTCTTCCCCACTAAGGAGAGGTCCTAATAGATGAAGAACCTGTAGCTAAAAAACCTGTCTTACTAGTATTTCCCAATGCCTAACATAGTCTATAAATAAATTAGTCCTATCCAGCCTGGTTTGAGAAGCCACAAGGCTGAGCGGAGAGGTAATGAAGACCTGAACCATAACAGGTGAAATGGTAAAGGACAGGAGGCAAGGAGTTCAGAATATGTTATAGTGGAATCCGTAGGACTCGGTGATGATGTTAGGAGCTAAACAGAATAAGAACAAAGGATGAGGTCAGTGGGTGAGGAGGCAGTAAGCTTGCCAATCCAAACTTGAGTAGTTGATAGGCCCTTTTGTGAAGATGTCCAGAAGGTTTTGGAAACGTAGGACCAGACAGAGATTTGAGAGACAACCTGCCTAAAATATTTAAAGTAGAGTTTAAGACATCTACCAATCACTTATCTGCAATTTCAAAATCTCAAATTGTTTGAAACCCAAAAGCCTTTTCTTCAATTTGGGGCAAAACTCGTTTGGCAATGAAAGCTGATTAGAATTGTAGTGAGACTACTTACAGTCTCTACCCCACTTACTGTAAATGTTCATATGGTTCACTGCGGAAATACCGACATGTTTGATTAGAGGCTGCTCTCCCTCTGGGGAGGGTGTTGTGTAACATATGGTAGATACACTCTATTGCTTTTCTAACATCCAAAAATTCTGAATTCTGAAGCACAACTGGCCCCAAGAGTTTCAAGCAAGGGATTGTGTTCCTCAATCAAGGGACAGCCTAGAGAGTGAGAAAACCACAGAACCAATAACAGAACCTGGGGGGAACTGCACACGTACAGAACAGCAGCGGGAGAGTGACTGAGTCAGGAAAAGAATCCCAAAGGTGCCTGATGCCTAGTAAGCACTCAACAAATATTTATTCACTGAAAGCATATCATGAAAGACAAGGAAGGAGAGTTTCAAAGAGCAGTCAGTAATGTGGAAAGCTCAAGAACAACTGAAGATAAGGATTGAGGATAAAAGAGTGACACTACTAACATATATCACACATTTCTAAAAAAGTTTAGGCTACAAAAATAAAACGGGAAATATAGGAAAAGGAGATGACAACTACAAAAACATTCAACTTAATAGGAAATATAATTAGGCATTAAGTTTAGCTCCAGGTATTCCTGGGGAGCTAGGAAAAGGAAGGAACAATAGGCTATTGAATTTTAATAGCCTTAAATGTATTAGCACAATCAAACTTTTCCCTAATATTAAATTCTTTTTTTTTTTTGAGGAAGATTAGCCCTGAGCTAACATCTCCCAATCCTCCTCTTTTTTCCTGAGGAAGACTGCCCCTGAGCTAACATCCATGCCCATCTTCCTCTGCTTTATATGTGGGACACCTACCACAGCATGGCGTTTGCTAAGCCATGCCATGTCCACACCCGGGATCCGAACCTGTGAACCCCGGGTCACTGAGAATCTGAACATGCAAACTTAACTGCTGCGACACCGGTCCAGCCCCCCTAATATTAAATTCTAAAAGCAATATCACACAGAATCTAACGTGAAGGATGATGAGTCACAAAATCGTTGTCTTTAGTAGTAATTTTATAGATGTGCTTCGAATACTCATTTTTATTTTCATGTGATAACTACAAAATTAAAACAACTCTGAAAGCATCTCTTCATAAGGGGACTTAAATGCTTTGAGTGATAAAATAGTATTATCACTAAATTTATAAAATCTTGAGGTTGTCTTTTAAGGAATTAATTTAATATGCATTAAGTCACTCAACAAACATTTTGCGTCAAGTCCTGGGCTAATTACTAGAGATATATAGAAATAAGGTCCCTGTCCTCTGAAATTTCAATCTATGGCAGTTTAGCATAATCTCGAAAGATGTCTTAACTCAGAGCTAGCTAATATTTAACTGGTGGAAAGTTTCGAAGAAATCCACTATGATTATGAACAATCAAATTTTGTAGGTTCTATTTAGTGAAACTCCAATTTAGTTTCCTCCCTTATTTAATTCACATGGAATTTGATTATGATCTGTTGCTGAAAGAAAATTAATAATCTGGGTACTACAGGTTATCTTTCCTAAAAAGATGATGCTAAATCTAGAGTACTAATAAAGCAAACGTTTCAAGTTACTTTCTAATTGTGATGTTGGTTTGAGGTAAGCCATTTATGTTCTTTATGACCCCATTTGACCTACAGCATGGGGTTTTGAGATGGCTAATTAAGACCAGAAGTGTAGGACTATGAACAATTTATAGTGTAATACATTCATCTTGATTGCAAGGATTAAATTTGTCATTAGCAAGCCCTTGTTTCTTCTTTATACACTACAGAATGTCAGAAAGTATTTTGTATTTCCTCATCTTTTTTAAAGACTTGGACTGAAATGTAGTGGCTTTCGTATATTAAAAATGTTTTTTTAACATGATTATTTCTGTAGGTGGGCAGATAAAGAATAACAATCTCTATGGCATCTATATAAAGTGGTATTCAAGATGAAAAATTCAGAAAACTTTGAGACAGTTCTCAAAAAACAGTGAGTGCCTTAAGTTGGAAGAAAGAAAATATATAAGCAGCATAATAGTTTTAGGCAATGCCACAGATGACAACGTGACTAAATTAGCCCCCTTTCTAAGCAACTATTCATTTTTCACAGGAGGTTGAAATATTACTCAGGAACGCAAGTCAATTATTTTGGTTGTAAGAATCTCTCACCAGAAAATTATATGTTAAGGTAATAAAGTTTATTTAATAATAACAGGCTTAAATGAATAGTTTCTTTGAAACATATTGGTACCTCGTCATCCTAAATCTTGAAAGATAACCAGGAGGGAGGAATTCTTGAAAAATTACTAATTAAAAAGCTAGATAATTCAATATTATTTTACCTTGGATATTCATTTAGGAAATAAATATTTATATCTTAGCTTGTATTTTCATTAATTCAACTCCACTTAACACACAATGATTACTTAAAGCTAAATTACATCAAATAAATTTAACATAACCTATAGATAATCACAAATAGTGTCATGTTTCACTTAAACATTCTAATATTTTTCTTTAGCTTTTGAAAAGCTTTAAGCATTATGAAAACACTGAGCCTGATGAGAAAATACAATTCTCTTTTAAGAGCTGCATCCATTCTTTTTAAGTGATCAGGGTCCCATTTAGTCAATTATTTCTTCCATATGGCTCTGAAATGTTATGCCTTAGTTGGTCATGGATTTGACCTTTTATGAGAGGCAGACAGTGGACCAGGGGTTGCCTCATTTTGGAATCTCCTCAAAAATTACTGAATGTTTTCCAGATGAATACACTGTAGACCAAGGGAGGAGTTAGGAATTAGAAATCATGGCCTCCAAACCAGGGAATTTGTCGACTTCATTTTCTTTTGTAACCCTGTGACCTGAAGGAATTGACCCACTGGGCAATTTCCTCCACTCTCAGCAGTGTGATTAAGTCATGAAAACAAGTCAGGAGGAGATATGATATGTATTTATTTCTACCCAACTTGTTTCCAAAAAAGGAATTTAAGACAGCTGCAAAGGCTTCTATCCTTTCCCTGTTTTCTCACCATAAATTCATACAAAGTGACTTTCCCAAATGTAAACTTGAGATAGCAGTGGACATAGAATGGGACAGTCAATTGATTACTGTCATTTGTCACAGGAACACTCATCTGCTAAAACTGGCATTAATATCCTGCTTTATCCCCTCTTAAGGAAAATTTTAAAATAACATTTCAAAATGAATAAAATATGTTGCATGTTGCTTTTCTTCCTTTATCTTCTATCTTACAACCTAAACCTATTTGAGATACAACTTTAAGGACATATTTTAAGCAATACAGGGAAAATACATTATCAGTAAATATGAACTCAAAACTATACCTATGATAACTTATTTTAAACCAAAATAATGCTTCCCTGTTTAATCTACGATTCAAGTTGATTTTATTCAGCACTTATTTAAAGGAAAAATAGCCCCCCCCCAAAAAGAAACCCCAAGAAACATTTATAAATTTCATGTACAATTGTTGGTAAAAGACACTAGGTATACATCTATGATTCCCGATCAAAGGACTGGAAAGGGTTATAAGGTACCATATGCCTCTAGGTAGGACTCCCGAAACAGTCTGGAATACATGACATTTGGCTTTTATAATTTGTAAAATCGGACCTAGAGATAAGTTATCTGATAAATTATCTCATTAGGAATGAGGTTAGGAAACTGCAGAGATTTGGGGGAATAAAATAATGCATGAAGACAGCCATTTGCAACAGCAGAACACTTTGAGGGATTTATCTAAAGTACATTTCAGAAATGAATTATTTGGACTGATGCATTTGAACTTTTAAAATTTTTATGAGTTAAAATCATTAAGTCAATGACATTTAGAAACAGTCATGCTGCCTTCTGTGTTCTCAACAGATTCTAAATTCAGCTACATGTGTCTTGTGATCACAAGATCTGGTTACAAATAGCAATAATTGTTGCAAAGCAAATTACATGGTGGCAGTGGAAAACATTCCCCCTTCCAGCAGAGGGGAGAGCGGGTCATCTCACTCATATTGCCTGCAGGTAATATAATGAAGATTACAGACTCTAAAATGAAAAAGGAATGGATGCTAAAAGAGAAAAACGATTTCAGGAAAAACAAAAAGGCAGATTGCGTTTTTTAGGGAAAATAATCTAAAGCACTGATGAGAAACTTTAGATACAAATATTTAAGTGTTTAAGTGAGCTACGGAAACTGTTGTTACTAAGAAATGAATTTATTCATTTCCATAATATTCATAAAAATGCAGGCATGCAAATAAGAGTTTTATTCATATCAGGCTTGGATATATTATATCGCAATATATTATGGAATATATATAATATATTATATACTATATTTATAGTATATATGTTATAGAATACATATGCTAAAATATGCACTACAATATTGTATAACAAATGTACAACATTTATACAATATTCTACCCAATGTATTACATTTATACATTGTATGTATAACTGTAACAGTATATTACAATTATATACAATATACTACAACCTGGAAATGGGTAATTTCTATTTAGATGAATTCAGTACATAGACAAAAGTATTACTACTGTTAGTTTTAACCAATACATTTTAGTAAGAAGCGGCCGGAGCACAAATTTGGCCTGCTTCGGGATGCATTTTCATGTAAGTAGTCCCTGGGAGGTTGCCACACACATTGGAGATGACTGCAAAAGAGATTATAAGAGGTAGGCCAAGGAACCATTTTATTCCATCTATGGCAGTTTACTCCTTTAACTGAGTGTTTCTCAATCTTTTTAAACCTCCCTTTGATAAATATTCAAATTTCATGGCTGAAGCTTCCCAGTGAGGATTCTGAAATGCCTTCTTTCCTCCCAGCACCCTGCAACCCACCAAAAGTCACTGACATTGAGGAGACCTCGAGTGCACTATTGGACTTTATCAGCATTCCTTGCTGTCTGCCTCTCCAACACACTGCTACCTCTATGAGAGTGGGGATATAGCGGGGGACACTCAAGGATGGGGGTGAGGGTGAAACAAACCATGTGAATAAATTTCCTGTTCAAAAATTAAATGAAAAAGTCTTCACGAGAAATTTGTTCCTGAATAGTTAGCCCTCAGGTAACAAGGTTTATTTTTCAATAGGATTCATTCTAACTAAATCAGTCAAGTTAGGTCACTTTGGCCTGTCAGTGTATGAAACCAGACATTCTGCTTTCCCTAAACACATGATTTTCCCTCTAACGGAAACCAGTGAGAAACAAGATGAATACTAAGAACCCACACTAGGTGGCAACAAGATGATAAGAGTACGGTATGCTAAGCAATGTTATGAAAAAATTCTCTGAACCAAGACCACTGAGACTCCGGCCGTGCTCTTAGTCCTCCTCACCCAAACTGCAGTCAATGTCTCTCGAACCCAACTGACTCGGGTGGAGAATGTCAAACACTGAGAGAGAAACAAAAGAAACAGATATTTAAACCTGAAAAAAAAAAGACTCTAAGTACATTGTATTTCTTATTTCGAGCTATGCAAATGACACAAATTACAGCTCCCAAATTACTTAACAGTAATGACAGTAGATACCATTTTTTAAGACTCCTCATGAGCTATGTTTGCCTTTTATTTTATTTAACATGTCAAACCCACCCCTCGCCTCCTTTCTCAGGTGAGAAAATCAAAGCTGGGAGGTATTACCTAATCTAGCTTCTAGATGATGGCCAAACCCATATCTATTTGACTTCAAAATGTGATCTCTACTGTTCTATACTGTCTGCTCTGACAAAGGTTTAAACAGCTGTTTTAATGTGGTCAATGCTGGAATCTTCCCAACTGAAGCAAGATAAAAGGGAAGGGAAGGTTTCCCATTTTTTCTTCGGGGTGGGAGACATAAGTGGCTGATCAATGTAGAGGAAGACAATATTACTTTTAAAGATTATTAAAACCCTGACGATGGAGAATAGGATCAAAGGGAATTTTGAAATTTTAGCAGAAAAGATGGATAAGAAGAGAATTACATCTAATTCTTGGCTTTTCAGCATTGGTATTTTTTTCTCAAAAATAAAGACTGTTAAGATCAAGCATGAAAATGAACAGGCAGCGTCCTGTAATTAGACACAAAGAGTGGAAAGTTAAATAAAATCTGTGCTTAACCTCACTCAGAATTGAATATATAAAAGTTAAAATATTTTTAAGATTTTCACCTACCAGACAGACATAATTAGAAATTTTATAATGCCTTGTATTGAAGATGTTGAGGAAACAGTCACTTTCCTATATCATTCAATTTATAAGAAAATAGTTGGTTCAACCTTTGGATAGCTATTTGGCAATATCTATCAACATGTAAAATACATGTTTAAGTTTTGGCTCAACAATTCCACCTCTACAATGTGTCTGACAGATATGATTACTCACAAGTACCCAAAGATGTATGTGCAGGACGCTCATGGCAGCATTGTTGGTAAAAACAACAAATGGAAATACCCTAAGTTTCTATCAATGGGAGATATATCCATGTAGTCACATACCATTCAGTGAAAAAAAAAAAAAGACGTATATGGGCTAACAAGGAAAACTCCACAAGATATATTTTTAGGTTAAAAAAAGCCATTTGAAGGAATATTTATATAGTGTGATCTTATGCATGCAATGATAGAGGCACAGACAGACACAGACGGATGCAGTCTACATATAGAACATTTCTGCATGTGTATACAAACTTTAAAGCAGTTTCCCCTGGGAAGCGAGAGTCAGAGCTTTGGGAGGTGGAGCAAAGTGCATGGGGATAAGGGAGCAAAGGGCTAAGAGACATTTACTTCCACTTTATGCTTTCCGTAAAGTTTTTTTTTTTTTACCATGAGCCTGAATTTTTAAAATTAAAACAGTAGCTTTAAAAAAATTAAAATTTCATATAATATACTTTGTCCTAACAAGAAACATTCATCTAGTCCAGTTCATCTATGAAACAGAAAAGCACTAGACTTCAATCAAGAGACCTGAGATCTAATCCCAGCTTTATTACACAGTGAGAGCACCTCCCTGTGATCCTGTAGCCTCCCTTCAGTTCTAACAATTTATGATTTTAAATATTGTACGAGTCACTTTCCAGATCAGTAACTCAGTTAAAAATGGCAAACAGGTGAATTTTGACTAGGTGGTAGTTGCTGCCTTGAATACTATGCTGAAAAGGGTTCTGAAGGTAAGTGATTCATAAGCAACTCGTGTCAAGGGTAAAGGCTGTGACTAAAAAGAGTTATTTGTCACTGGAGAATTATGACATATAAAGGAAGTTTGTTATTGATCTACTTGTAGAAATCTTGTTCCCCTGTGTTTTTTCATATCACTGCAAAGTGTTTCCTCTTACTATAATGATTTACTGCCCATTTTCCAAAATACAAGTCTCAGTTATCTACATTAATCAATATTGGTTAAAAATGTCCTCTCCTTCGCAGTCCTCAAGGTGGCCTTTTCTAGCTTCTAAAAATATCCACAAAACAGAAAAAGATGAAAACTCATAATACCACCATGAACAGCCTAACAACTAGAATATGGAAAGAATCTTAATCAAATACGGGGCAGAAGCAGCTGAACTGAGAAGAAGCTTTGATGGCTCCATTTCATTGTATAATCAGTCTCAGCTCTGAAGAAAACGCACATGCACTTCGACTGGGTGACCAATGTGATGTAGTTCAGGTAGTCGTCTTAATTCAGAGATTGTTTAAACAATTGGTCTCACGAAATTCAGAGGAGAGCAGAGACAGAAAACAATGAAGAAATACAGGAGGAAAGTACAACAGAGTGTCTTGCCGGAAGACAAAAGTAGATGAGGAGTTTTAAGTTCAGTAATATCGAGAACTCTCCCAGGGGAATCCCAGAAGCAGGGAGATGCTAAAATAGAAGTCATTTTCCTTGGGTATATCACTTCACCAAAACTACAATCTATTACTTTTTTGTAGGCCCACACAGACCCTCATTCTCTACCACCTGGTTTAGAAATGCAGCCACATCAGCAAGACATCGCAGTAATGATGTTCTTATCTCCTCATTCTCACATCCGCTTGCTGATACATAAGAAAGGTTTTATTTCACTGTATCTGAGTACCATTTGTTAATCTAGATCCTCCAACTTCCCTCCTTTCCGGATTAATTCTGGCCTTTCAAAAATGTCTAACTCTAGTCTTTTATTTTCTCTCTAGTTATTTGGCAACTTCATTGTTCGCCAATGCATGCAAGTTGCACAATTTCATAAACTTACATTTCATACAATGCGACAGTGACTAATGAAGAGAATAGGAAGTTTGGAAATCTTAGTGGGTTGTACTCAGAACAACTCCACTTCCATGGCTTCCATGCTTTCTTCCTCAATCTAAGGTTTTATGATGCTGCTGATCAGCAATAACAAAACCACCTTATCAGGCGCGACAGTGACTCAGAAGGGATTATTTTGTGTTATTTTTAATGCCATAACAATTATTTTATTTGAACGCTAATCAGTTACCCTAGCACCACCCTCCAGGGGCAGAATCAATTTCAGTAATGATGGTGATGGCTGCCTATAATTAATTGAAGCCTCTACCACTTGGTACAAAAGGAGAGGAAATGATAGGCAGCTCATTAATCATTTGTCCCAGAGATGAATATGTTCAGTTGCTGATAGCGGACTATAGGTGAATGCTGCCAAATGAGAAATGTTAATTGTCAGGCTTTGTGCATAATAACTGTGGAGCTATTTTTAAGCTTCTTTGAAGATTAAAGTTTTGCTCGTTTTCCCTACAGTTTCGTCACATATGGTTGGCAATTTTGTCCTATGAGAATTCATTTTCACTCTGCTCGGATGTCTCTACTTGAGAAAATGTATACTGCTCAAAGTCTAGCATAAGATATTTGGAGAGCTATTTAGAAATCTGTAGAATTCCACATATTGGGAGAGGACTCTAAAAGAATAGAGAAATAAAAGAGACAAACCAAGAGAGGTACTGAATAACTTTTTGGCCAATTTTTCCCCACAGGATATGTTTTATCAACATGGATGATACCTGTTTTTAATTTCTCAGGTCCCCAGAGGGCACATGCATACTCCATAACCCATATAACATTTTCTGAAGATAGAGATAACAGAGTTCAAAAAAAGAGACTAAAAAAATTATTTGTTCACCAGATTAGGTGAACAAAGTTACCAAAAGAGTAGTTGTCCCAAATGACCTTGAGAATCTGCCCCAGCTTACTTACCTCCAGTTTGTGTCTGATCATTCCAGTGGAAAGAATGTTCTCTGCCTGGAGAGGTATTCTCTTTTGGAAGCCAGAAGTATCTTAGCATTCACTGAGAAAGTTATACTCACTTTTCCAAAAAGAATTTAATGTATTTTGGAAATCTACGTTAAAAAATGGCAATTTATCCTAAGAGTAACAACTGACCCTCCATTCCATTTTTGAGGAATGGAAGGAAAAGATCAGATTTAAGGTGAGAAGAGACACGACTTTTGCAGAGACACTTCTCTCACATTTATCAAGTTGCTGAATATTTTTCTCATAAATTATACATCTTCATCTATTTGGGAAACATTTATATACCATAAAGATATATACCCATAGTTGTACAAATATTAAGTATGCTTGCTTAATGCATAACACAAATTTCCAAATTGATGGGGAAAATAATTTTTTGACATAACTATGTAGCACAGAAACTTTGTACCAAATTTTTACTATGAAATAATCAGTTATCAAGTCACTTGCTGCTAAAAAGGATGTTTAGTTTTACCACGTTTGACAGTGGCAACTTCTTAAACTGTAGTCAGCAAAATATGTGGCTGCAATGTGATATAAATCTGAATAAACGTGATTTTTGATATTTGCTAGTATAAACTCCAGGCTTTCTTGCATACGCAACCACACTCACACCCTCCCCCTGACACATATGTATCTATATTTACGTGGAGCTAATATTCTCTAAACAAAAAGATGTAAGACCAGGGCCAGCCCAGTGGCATACTAGTTAAGTTTGCACACTCTGCTTTAGCAGCCTGGGGTTTGCAGGTTTGGATCCTGGGCAAGGACCTATACACCACTTGTGAAGCCATGCTGTGGTGGCATCCCACATACAAAACAGAGGAAGACTAGCACAGATGTTAGCTCAGGGCCAATTTTCCTCACCAAAAAAAAGATGTAAGACCAACAATTTGCATGAATTCTTACAAAAATGCCTGTTTCAAGTTTGAGACATTAATCCCCTCAAATGCTCTTCTAGCCTACCTGTCTTTATGACTTTATATTTTAAGAGCCCAACTAATTAGATTCCTATATCTGAATTTCCAGTTATGAAATTAAGGCAACATGCTTTTCATAAATTGAACGATGAAAGACTGTATGCACTGAAATACTATTATTGCTGCTATTTCTAACATTACATAAATTATCCTTTAATCCTAAAGTTACCTTTTTAGTAATGTATTTCAAAACATTGTACTATTAATAGTATATCAGTAAGAAATTACATTTTAGAAAAATGTTATGGATAACCTCTACTTCCTCAAATTATTTCTAATTAGAAAATAATTTTTGAAAGTCCAAAATTAGAAAATTAAAGTAAATTGACTTTTTTTGCTGCAAAAAGAGACAAGGTGCTAAAATGATACCCTTTCCAACAATTATAGATATTAATCTGAATGGATATGAGTCTGCTGAAAACTATGCTTATGTCTACCTCTTACATAGACACACAGCTCCTCCAGGGCAACTGTGGCCCCATCAATCCTTTGAAATCACCACCTGTAACAGTGTCCAGCACACGTAGGCATGCAAGTGCTTGGAAGTTTGCTGAAAATATGGACATTCAGGCATGTTCTGAATTCATTGCTTAAATATAAGTAACTTGTTAAATTATTGAAAATGAGTCAAGTAAAAGTCACTCTAGATCAGATTGGACAATAATCAACTAAACTCTAAACATAGAGGACAGGTTTCCTGTCATAGGCTCAGAGCCAAAACAGAGGAGTCAGGAAATACGAGGAAGATCTAACAGAGAGAAGATTGAAATAGTCATTAATTATGTACTATCAACCCCAGGGAAATCAGAATTCTTTTATGGATCCATTTCCCAATATTCGAAATGGAGAACAAAATGCACTATCTCCAAATATGACGAGATGATTGAGACAACCACATCTTGTTATGCCTAAATATTACTGTAGAGTATGAAATCCAGAAATTGCTTTCCAAACAATTAGATCTCAATACTAATTTTCATAATACCTTGCAGCAAGTTTCTTCACCTCAAAGAAAAATTACCCATATTTGATTGTTCATTATGGTAATAACAAGGGACCAGGTCATGCATGGATAACTTTTATAAAAGCCAGTAACATGAAAGTGTGATAAGCACATTTACTTATACATTTATCATTATTGTAGAAAAATTAGAAGATACAGATAAGAAAAATGTCACTTAAAAATCTTGCTCTTGAAAGATGACCAGTTAAAATTTTTCTTCTTCAACAGTATTCCATGCAAATATACTGATATGCTATACTGCCTTTCCCTCCATTTACCAATATATCGTGAATCTTCGTTTGTCAATAAAAATACCTATACTACTTGAATAGTTTGTTAGTATTCTACTGCATATAACAATTTCTTTACTCTTTCCTATTATTGGAAGTTTAGGTTTCCAAGTTCTTATAAACAATCCTGTGATGAACCACTTCACAGAAACACAGATCTTTGTGCACTTATCCAATCAATCCCTCAGAAAATATCCCAGTATCTTATGTCAAAGGGTATAAATCTTTTTAAGGCCTTTTTTTTTTTTTTTTTTGGGCTGAGGAAGATTCAACCTTGAGCTAGCATCTGTGCTAATCTTCCTCTATTTTTTAGTATATGGGCCTCCAGCACAGCATGGCTGCTAACAGAGCAGTGAAGGTCTGTACCTGGGAACAGAACCCAGGCTGCCAAAGTGGAGCACGGTGAACTTAACCACTAGGTCACCGGGGCTGGCACAAGGCTTTTGATACATATTGCTCACCTGTCCTCAGGAACACATCTATGAAAATTCTTATTATTCTTTTTAACCTACATAGGCAGGTAAACAGTATCCTACTATCATTTTAATCAGCATTTCTTTGTTACTGATGAAACGTTTGTATATATTTATTGGACGTTTTAATTTATGTTGCCTGTACAAATCCTTGATCAATACTATCTATTGGTTGTGCCTTTTCTTTATGGATTTGAGAATGCTCTTTGAGAATTAAGGCTGTTAAATTTGTCATG
This sequence comes from Equus asinus, assembly GCF_041296235.1. Taxonomy (NCBI): domain Eukaryota; kingdom Metazoa; phylum Chordata; class Mammalia; order Perissodactyla; family Equidae; genus Equus; species Equus asinus. Next base: position 141,038,049 of record NC_091790.1, on the reverse strand, counting down.
CATGTTGTAGTTTACCAGTTTGCTTGCCTTTTAACTGTTATGGTCCTTTTGCCACAGCAAACTTCAAGGCCTTGGAAAAGAAGCAAGGGCATGTCTCCTTCCACTTTCCTCTTCTGCATTGTTATGTGCAGAATCAGTGGTAATAACAGGATCCTTGTCTTATTCCTGTCTATAATGGGAAGGATTCTAGTATTTCTCCACTAGGCATGATGCCAGCTGTTTGAGATAGACAGGAGGAAAAAACAGAGGAAAAACATCTCCTTTGTCTTCTAAAAACTAAATCCTAAAAACAAATTAGGAATCAATTTTTGAATTTTATCAAATGCCTTTTACATCCAAAAAGCTACTGACATGGTTTTTCTCTTTTGACGTATTAATACGAAATATAATAAACCCTTCTTTGTCAATAGTGGATTATGCTTTTATACACAGCCCATAAAGTAGTACATAGAAGTATAAGAGAGTAATTAAAAGCGCAGATTGGGACGTCAGACTACTGGAGTCTAAATCTCGGCTCTGCTATTTACGAGCTGTGTAACCCAGGACAAATAACCTAACATCCCTACACCTTAACTGCCTCACGTATAGAGTGGGAACCGTAATAGTACACTCGCCTCATAGGGCTACTCTGAGGACTAAAGGGGATAATGTGCACAATACTTGGCACATAATAAGCACCAACAGTAACTCTTATTCTGATTAGTATACTGTGGGATTTGATATTCATTTTACTTATGAATTTATCACATATATTCCTAAGTGAAATTAGTTCTTTGTTCTGGCAATCTACGTTAATTTGATATCTGGGTTACTTTAGCTTTTAAAGACATTTGAGAAGCTTTCCTTCTGTCTCGATACTCTGGAAAAATTAATATTTTTGTAAAGTGCTGCTTTTTATAATCAGCAAAATAACCTACAAGATTTGGGGGCAAGAGGGAAAACAGGCCAATGATGTCACAGAAGTAGCCCCACAGCCACGTGGGTCACAAGCACTTCATATGAGGACGCTGAATTAACACCTAACACGTCGTCTCTCCTCTGACGTATCCAAGCAGATGTTAGACCCGTACAACTAATTAGTGCCCACTTGTTTTAATTATGGTTGTCCCAAGGGGGAACAAATCTCACAGTGTACTTCCTTTTTTATTACCACTACTGCCCCAACATTTTAACTTAAATGAACATCAACTCTAATAGAAAGGCAGAGAAGGAAGGCTTTCACCGAGATAATGCTGGATGCTTTCTCCAAAGAAGACCAGGATTTAAGAGTTGACTACAGATATGAAAACCTCAAGTTTTCAAGAATTACTGGTTAACTGTCCAGATTCACCAAACTTTCATCCCTGGGTTCACTCCTATATCACATTAAACTCCAAGGTGGTCATTTGGAGGGTTCCTTCATACAGCAAAAAGTAATAATCTAAATATAGGATAAACAAAAGTAGCTAAGTCCTACATCAAAAGAAATGCCATAATTTATCCAGATTTGGGAAAACAAGTTCTTGGGAAATTTTCACTCCTGAGACAAATGTAGATCTTTCGTTTAAATCATACCATATTCAATTTCAAAGTACTAACTCATGAGTAACTAGTAAAGATTAGGGTTATAGTGCCTGTTAATCAATACCTTTATAGGACACTTACTCTGTGACAATGAAATGGCACTTCTTGTTTCTTTCATCACCTAACACCCCCAATCACCCTATGAGGCATGTATTTCTGTACCTTTAACATAGGAGGAAAGGTCAAGTCACTTGGCCCAGATACTGGGGCTAGGATTATAATTTAAATTTCAAAGCCCATACTTTTAATATTTGCAGTCAAATGAGTGACTGAAATTAAATCCAGCCATGCAATTAAATGCAGAACTATATTGATTCTAACTTTAATACAGTACTTACCATGTGTAGCATTAACAACGGAAAGCTACTTTTTAAATATACCATTTTAAATAATAATAACGATTCTGGAAAGCATATTAAACTGAAAAATAGAGCCTAAAAAAATGTTACTTCTAAGATTAAGTATCAAATTTTCCATCAAAGTAAGTACAAATACTACTTTATTGGATTATTTGTAGATGAGTAATAGATAATCTCTAGATTAGACATGTTGACTTCAACTCAGATTTATTCAACTTTTGAAAAGTAATAAAAACACTTTTATTAAACACTTCTATTGAATGTGTTTAGGTAAAATATCTTGAGTTTAGAAACCCAAACATCAGCGACCTAGTAACAAAAACAGAAAAATAATTTGAATCTATTTTCATGGTCCACATATAGTGAAATGTAAAACAAACATAACAGACATCATATATGAATATTTGGGCTTCACAGAAAATATTAGGAGATTGACACATAGGCATAAACAAATAATCTTAAAAATTTCACCCTATATGATTACAAACAAGATTATTTAAATAACAGACTTTATGTTTGTCTTATTATATTTCCAAAAATCATAAATATTTTAGATATAACCCTATTCTAAATATAAATTCAGTAATTTTATCTTACTTTAGCTCTGGAGAAATGAAAATGTATATGATAGTCTGACATTACTTAAAGCTGACTTTTCATATTTAGGACATAGTAAATTTGAAAGGAACACTTCAAGCAATTTTAAAGGTAAAGGTAATGTTTTAGTAAAATGAAATCAGGAAGATTTACTTAAAAGAAGACTGGAAAAAGTCCCCTTAATAAAATCTTTGTAAAAAATTACTAACCATTCTCAATTCTTTCATTTCAAAAGCAGATTGTCACCTAGATGAGGGTTTAGAGCCAATATGTAATACAGTAGATATGCAATGTTTTCCTAGAAAAGGGTCTTCTGTATCAGATCTCAAAGTAAAAAGAAACTTAACTTACTTTTGTTCAATATTTAGGTCACACCTCAAACTAATCTAATAGACCTTAATTTCATCAGGTAAAAGTGCTAACATGAAAGCTCCTAAAATTCTTTAGTTTAAGATATTTCTTTCTCTAAAATCTATAAAATAATTGTTTTAGGCTTCCTTTTATTTTATCTAGGAATACAACTTCAACTACAAAATTCAGGTCAGTCCTCTGAATATGTCAGATGATAGAGAAGCATGCTACAAATCCTTGGTATTTCTCTTCCAACTATCCAGGTGTGAAAAAGGAAAAAATAAAATTTTAAAATGAAGCCACTAAATTGGCCTGAGTATACTTACTTTTAGAAACTGACATTTAAAGTAAAATTGTCTCCAAAGTGACCCTTTTTTCCCCAGCATCTCCCAGTTTACCTTAGGAAAAAAAAAGGTATTCCAAAACAGGACAGAATTTGACAGCAAGACATACTGACACAGATTATGCTGAATGGTGATCACATATAATCTTGCATAGACTTTGTGTTCAGTAAAATGCTCTGAGATGATGAGCATAAGATGATGAATTCACAGGGAGAGAAATCTTTGAAGACAAATCAGGACATTGGAAAGCAAAAGACTGGAACTGAAAATTTTATAGCATGTTTCCCTGAAATGGTACATATTTTTTGCTTCAGGAGAGAAAAAGTGTAAGATACATTCTCAATTTTGGCTTTTCTTAGGAAGACAATAATGGTCTGTGCCAAAAGATTTCTTATCTTAAAATGAAAGTGTATGAGAGAAAGACTTCTTAAAAAATATATATTAACCATACCTTGATAAAAGTTATTTTCCAGTGTGGGGTATGGGCTATCCAATTCTAAAAGTAAAAATCTACAATTTCATCTGAAAGGAATCTAAGCATGAGTGAGCTTAAACTGTCATCTGAATCACTGAATTGGTCATTTTATTCTATTTTCAAGTGTACAGATTTTACTGAAAGATATCCAATTTCAGCCTGGAAGACACAGGTTCAAAGTTTGTTCTTGATTATTCCAGAAACTCTGCTTGCACAATGTTCATAATTTCAACAAAACCCTCTAGTTCTTACAAAATGAACTTTTTCAACCTACTGAACAGAATTCATGTCCACACTCTGATGTTCATTTCAGCAGCATTTGTCTCTGTTGAAGCACACGGAAATCACTCAAACATCAAACTGCTGATTTTATAGAATGATTTATTTTCCCACTACAGGAAAGTCATGAGTGACTTGTTCTGAGGTATGTTTTCGAGCTATGAAGGACATCTATTAGAAAGCTCCACACTTGAAGGTTTCTCTTTCGGTGATAACATTTTATGGCTGGACAGTCTCTGCAGGTACCAGATTCCCTGTTGTATCCAACTGCATACATTTACACGTGCATGCAGAAACAGGACACTCTGCATGGTCCCTAAAAAAATAGGTCAAGTAACAGTTAAACATCTAGATTATACATATAGATACATTTATTTATCTATATACTTATCAATACCTATAATGCAATTTTTCAAAATGGCATTTGGAAAAATACAGGAATTAAAACCCAAAGATAAAAAGTACTAAGAGCATTAAATTAGAAATGATTGCAAAGCTGAATTGGAGAGAAAGTTACTGAAAAAATGAATGAATAGCTTTATGTTCTAAATAAATATATAATGTGATATCTCATTTACAGTTACAAAGGTGACAGGGATGTGCTCAGATTTTAAATTAAAGCCAATGTGACAAACTGGGTGTAAAAATTATAGTAATGAGGACAGGGCCACTGGCACTCTTCAAAGTAAAAGTTAAATATGTCTTGAGAGTCTCCATTGCATGAGGTGTTCACTTACTACCTAAGTAGCTTACTTAGAAGATAGCTGATGTAATGGTTTGATATGTACTCTATCATTTAATTCAATCATATATTATACATGATAGGACATTCAGTCAGCTGTAAAAAACAAACATATGCTTTCCTCAAATAAATAAAATACAGTTAAAGAATGCTATCATTTAACCCATACATAATATTTAAACTATTTCTTATAAATTAATTTTATACTTTAAGATTACATAGGATATCTAACGACAGAAATGTTGACACCACTTTTGTTAACTCAAGTGACAGTAAAAAAGAAATTCATCCTTTGGCTGTATAAACCTGAACTATTTAAAAGGCTGTTTTATCTCCTCTAACTCCAAGCCTGTTAAAGAAGGAATGTGCTGATTACCTGAACCAACTAAGCATATGTCCAGCATGCCCACCGTGCCTGCAATTGTGACACCACGTAAACCAGTTGTTAAACTGAGCTAATTTTTTGTCCTTGCTCAAGTCTACTTTTTCATCTGATTTGGATCCTCCTATGGGTTAAAAAAAATTGTCTTCGTTAACTATATCACAATATTTTATTCACAGTTTCTTAAATGGTCTTTCTAAAACTATGTCCAAATACAGATCACATATCATATTGAAATAGCAATTTTAATGCTAGGATCCAGTTTCTATTAAAACAATACTATATAAAAGGAGTTTATTTAACACTTTTAATCGCCAATAAAAATAGAAAAATATAAATTATTGAACTTACTAAGAAGGAATCTGAATTAACAACTTTAGAAAAACAATCAGTAGTTTAAAATCCTCCCACAAAGAAAATACCAAGCCCAGTTTACAGAGGAGTTCTACCAAACATTGAAGGAGCAAGTAATTTCCATCTATACAAACTCTTCCAAAGACTAGGGAAGAAAAAAGGGAAATTCCCCAATGCACTCATGACACTGGTGTAATTCTGCTAACAAACCACACAAAGATAATATGAGAAAGGAAGATTACAGGCCAATCTCCCTCCTGAATAGACATAAAAATCTTAAGTAAAACATTAGCAAACAGTATGATTTAGCAATTCTAGCTCTAGGTAAATACACTAGAGAAATTTTTACACGTTCTAAAAGGAGACACATACAGGAATGTTCATAGCAGCACTGCTTATAATAGTAAAAATCTGGAAATAACCAAAGTGTCCACCAATAGTAGAGTGGGAGAACTGTTATAGTAATGAATGAAATATTCAACAATGAAAAATAAACTACAGCTACATTCATCAGCAGAACTGAAACTACAAAAATAAGCCAAACTTCAATGTTGAGCAAAAAAGGCAAGTAAAGGATGTATCCTGTATGATTCATTTATATAGAATTTAAAACACATACAAAACTAATGTGATAAAATTATATAGACAAGCAAGAGACTGAAAGAGATGGCACTCAGCAGGGAGAAATGATCAAAGGCAAAGGCACTGGTATAGACAATGTTATCTTAAGAATGGTAGGGAACTCATTGATGTTTATCACAGAACATGATATATGCATTCCTATCTGTGTTATAGTTCACAAAAAAACTGAAGAAAAATGTTATCACACATGCACGTCTATACATATATATCTTCAAACACACATTTACCTAACTTTTAGTGCTCAAAAAATGCTCATTTTAAACTATCAATCTAAATGACAGAGAATTCAAAATAGTTGTCATAAAGAAACTCAATGAGTTACAAGAAAACTCAGAAAGATAGTTCAATGAACTCAGGAATAAAATTAATGAGCAGAAGGAATACTTCACCAGAGAGACTAAAGCCCTTAAAAAAAAAACCATACCGAAATTCTGGATATGAAGAACATAATTAATGAGATAAAAAATAATCTAGAAACCATAAAAAATAGAGCTGACCTTACGGAGGAGAGAATAAGTCACCTAGAAGATAGAAACCTAGAAATGCTTCAAGTGCAGAAGGAGAGAGAACTATGATTTTTAAAAAAATGAAGAAATTCTTCAAGAAATATTCAACTCAGTTAGCAAAAGCAATACAATGATAAAAGATATTTCTGGAGGGAGAAGAGAAGGAGCAAGGAACAGAGAGCTTGATCAAAGAAATAATAGCTGAGAAATTCCCAAACCTGGGAAAGGAACCAGACTTACAACATGAAGCCAATAGAACTCCTAATTATATCAAGGCAAAAACACCTTCTTTAAGGCATATATTAAAACTGGCAAAAGTCAATGACAAAGAAAAATATTAATAGCAGCAAGGCAGAAGAAAATACCCTACAAAGGAACCCTTATTAGTCTTTCAGTGGATTTCTCACCAGAAATCTTATGGGCTAGCAGAGAATGGAATAATATATTCAAAATACTGAAAGGCAAAAACTTTCAGCCAAGAATACTCTAGCCAGCAAAACTACCCTTCAGATATGACGGAGAAATAAAAGCCTTCCCAGATGAAGAAAAGCTGAGGGAGTTCATTGTCACTACACCTGCCTTACAGGAAATGATAAAGGAAGCTCTCCTACCTGAAACAAAAAGGCAAAGGTTTACAAAACTTTGAGAAAGGAGATAGTAGGCAAAACCAGAAAACTGCAGCTATCAGAAAAGGTTAGCAAACAATTATGACATAATGGTAAAGGGAGGAAAGCATGAAAAATACCTATAAACACTTCAATTTAGTCATAAGCTCACAACACAAAAAAGAATTTGTGACAACAATAACTCAGAAGGGGAAGAGGATAGGGATAGAACTTGCTTAGGCTAATGCAGATAGAAGGCTATGAAAAAATGGACTATCTCATGTATGAGATTTTTTTATATAAATCTCATGGTAACCACTAAACAAAAATAATTAGAGCAGAGCCACAAATCATAAATGAAGAGAACACCAGCACAGAAAACCACAAAACTGAAATGGCAATCAGCAATACTAGGGAAAAGAAACAATGGAAATACAGAACACCCAGAAAATGAACAATAAAATGGTAGCATTAAGCCTTCATACATCAAAAATCATTCTAAATGTAAATGGACTGAATTCTCCAATCAAAAGACACAGAATGGCTGGATGGATTAAAAAACAAGACCCAACAATATGCTGCCTCCAGGAAACACATCTCAGCTCTAAAGACAAACACAGGTTCAGAGTGAAGGGATGGAAGACGATACGCCATGCTAATGGCAAACAAAAGAAAGTAGGTGTTGCCATACTTACACCAGACAAAGCAGACTTCGAGATACAAAAGACAACGAGAGACAAAGAGGGGCAGTATATAACAATAAAAGGGATAGTCCACCAAAAGAAAATAACTCTTATGAATACATATGCACCTAACACAGGAGCACCAAAGTATATAAAGTACTATTAACAGACCTAAAGGTAGAAATTGACAGCAACACAGTAATAGGAGGGGACCTCAACACTTCACTTACTTCAATAGATAGATCATCCAGACAGAAAGTCAACAAGGAAACAGCCTTAAATGAAACACTAGACAAGATAGATTTAATATATTTATATAGAACATTCCATCCCAAAACAGCAGAACACACATTCTTCTCGAGTGCACATGGAACATTCTCAAAGGTAGACCATATGTTAGGAAACAAGGGAAGCCTCAATAAATTTAAGATGACTGAAATCATATCAAGTATCTTTTCCAACCACAATGCTATGAAACTAGAAATCAACTACTAAGAAAAAGCTGGAAAAGTCACAAATAGGTGGAGACTAAACAATATGTTACTGAACCACGATTGGATTGAGGAAGAAATCAAAGGAGAAATAAAAAAATACCTAGAGACAAATGAAAATGAAAACACAACATACCAACTCTTATGGGATGTAGAAAAGTGATACTAATAGGGAAATTTATAGCAAAACAGGCCTACCTCAACAAACAAGAAAAATCTCAGATAAGTAATGTTAAACTACACTTAACAGAACTAGAAAAAGAACAAACAAAGCCCAAAGTCAGCAGGAGGGAAATAAATAAAAAGTACAGTAGAAATAAATGAAGCAGAAACTAAAAAAACAGTAGAAAGGATCAATGAAACTAAGAGCTGCTTCTTTGAGATTAACAAAATTGACAAACCCTTAGCCAAACTCACCTAAGGAAAAAAGAGAGAAGGTTCACATAACTAAAATTAGAAATGAAAGAGAAGGAATTACAACAGATGGCACAGAAATACAAAGGAGTATAAGAGAAAACTATGAAAAACTATATGCCCACAAATTAGATAACCTAGAAGAAAAGGATAAATTCTTAGACTCATCCAACCTCCCAAAACTGAATCAAGAAGAAATAGAGAATCTGACCAATAGACCAAGCACAAGTAAAGAGATTAAAATAGTAATCAATAACCTCATAAAAAACAAATTTCAGGACCAGGTCACATCTCTGGAGAATTCTACCAAACATTCAAAGATTTTATGCCTATCCTTCTCAAACTATTCCAAAAAATTGAAGAAGATGGAATGCTTCCTAACTCCTGATATCAAAATGAGAGAAGGACAATACAAAGAGGGAAAATTATAGGCCAATATGGCTGATGAACATAGATGCAAAAATCCTCAACAAAATTCTGGCAAACAGAATACAGAAATACATTAAAAGGATCATACACCATGATCAAGTGGAATTTACAGCAGGGACACAGGGATGGTTCAACATCTGCAAATCAATCAAGGTGATAACCACATTAACAAAATGAGGAATAAAAATCCCATAATCATCTCGATAGGCGCAGAGAAAGCATCTGACAAGATCCAACACCCATTTATGAGAAAAACTCTCAATAAAATGGGTATAGAAGGAAAGTAGCTCACCAGAAAATAAAAGCCATAGGTGAGAAACCCATGGCCAACAGCACACAATGGTGAAAAACTGAAAGCCTCTGAGAACAGGAACAAGACAAGGGTGCCTACACTCACCACTCCTACATAGTACTGGAGGTTTTTGCCAGAGCAATTAGGCAAGAAAAAGAAATAAAAGGTATCCAAATTGGAAAGGAAGAAGTAAAACTCTAGAAGTAAAACTCTATTTGCAGATGACACGATTCTATGTATAGAAAACTCTAACAAATCCACCAGAAAACTATTAGAAATAATAACCAACTACAGCAAACTTGCAGGGTACATAATCAACTTACAAAACTCAGTTGCCTTTCTATCTACTAACAATAAACTACCAGAAAGAGAAGTAAAGAACACAAGCCCATTTATTATCACAACAGAAAGAATAAAATACCTAGGAATAAACTTAACCAAGGAGGTGAAAGACCTATACAATGAAAACAAGAAGACATTATTGAAAGATATTGAAGAAGACATAAAGAAATGGAGAGATATGCTGTGCTCATAGATTGGAAGAACACAGTTAAAATGTCCATATTACCTGAAGCAATCTACAGATTCAATACAGTCTCAACCAGAATATCAATGACACTCTTCATAGAATAGAGCAAAGAATCCTAAAATTTATATGAAACGACAAAAGACCCCAAATAGCCAAAGCAATCCTGAGAAAAAAGAACAAAGCTGGAGGCATCACAATCCCTAACTTCAAACTATGCTATAAAGCTATAGTAATCAAAACAGCATGGTACTCGCAGAAAAACAGGCACACAGATCAATGGAACAGAACTGAAAGCCCAGAAATAAAACCACATATCTATGGATAGCTAATCTTTGACAAAGGAGCCAAGAAAATACAATGAAGAAAGGAAAGTCTCTTCAAAAAATGGCATTGGGAAAACTTGACAGCCACATGCAAAAGAATGAAAGTAGACCATTATCTTTCGCCATACACAAAAATTAACTCAAAATGGATTAAAGACTTGAGTGTAAGACCTGAAGCCATAAAATTCCTAGAAGAAAATACAGGCAGTACACTCTTTGACATTGATCTCACCAGCATCTTTTCAAATACCATGTGTACTCGGGCAAGGGAAACAAGAGAAAAAATAAACAAAGGGGACTAATCAGACTAAAAACCTTCTGCAAGGCAAAGGAAACCATAAACAAAATGAAAAGACAACCCACAAACTGGGAGAAAATATTTGCAAATCATATATTTGACAAGGGGTAAGTTTTCAAAATATATAAAGAACCCATACAACTCAACAACAAAAAAAACCAAACAACTTGATCAAAAAATGGGCAGAGGATATGAACACACATTTTTCCGAAGAAGATACACAGATGGCCAATAGGCACGTGAAAAGATGTTCAAGATCACTAACTATTAGGGAAATACAAATCAAAACTACAATGAGTTATCGCCTTATACTTGTTAGAATGGCTAGAATTACCAAGACAAAAAAATAAAAAATACTGAGAGGATGTGGAGAAAAGGGAATCCTCATACACTGCTGGTGGGAATGAAAACTGGTACAGCCACTATGGAAAACAGTATGAAGATTCCTCAAAACATTAAAAATAGAAATACCATATGATCCAGCTATGCCACTAATGGGTATTTCTCCAAAGAACTTGAAATCAACAATTCAAAGAGACTTATGCATCTCTATGTTCACTGTGGCATTATTCACAATAGCCAAGACATGGAAGGAACTCAAGTACCCACTGACTGATGAGTGGATAAAGAAGGTGTGGTATATATATACAATGGAATACTACTCAGCCATAAAAAAGACAAAATTGTCCCATTTGCAACAACATGGATGGATCTTGTGGTATTACGTTAAGCAAACTAAGCCAGACTCAGAAAGACAAACACCGCATGATTTCACTCATATGTGGAAGATAAATAAACATATGGATAAAGAGAACAGATTAGTGGTTACCAGAAGGGAAAGGGGTTGGGGAGTGGGCAAGAGGGGTAAAGGGGCACATACCTATGGTGAGAAATAAAAACTAGACTATTGGTGGTGAGCACAATGCACTCTATACATAAACTGATATATAATAATGTACACCTGAAATTATCAATGTTATAAGCCAATATAACCTCGATAAAATAATTTTAAAAAATTAAGCCTCCACAGTAGAGAGCTTGAAATGTTTTATGACTTAATTTTCTTCAAATTCTAGAAAATTGTTTTTATCTTTTCTTATCTATTTCAAAAATAGAAAAGGTTGGAAAGCTAATATTTAGCAAAAATGAACAGCATTCAGGCCATTAAAGTTTCCCAAAGCTTATGGTCTAAAAGGTGTATTAAATTTATTTCTGTGTATCTCAGTTCACACAAAATTTATTTACGCTATATTCTGCCTCCTTGTTCTTTCATCTGTAGTAGATTTTTACTCACAATTGTTATTTTCTATTTTTTAGTATCAGGGCTATAAAAACAAGTGATCAACATACAACTTATAAAATGAAAATCCTTGATTAAAATCTAAATCAAAATTAACATGTGCATTTGAAAACATTACATATTGCCTGTCAAAAAAAAAGGTATCAAGACTGAAAAATACTCAGCCAACGATACCAGCAAATCTCTTTCAGAGATGTCAATCTAACAATAAGATAGACTATTTACATGAACCAGCTGCAGAAGAGAACTGCAAAATTTCACAACTAGAAAGGATTTCCCACTCCAACACTTTATATGAAAGAGGGCTAAAATACCTCTCAGGGTCACGAACTGAAAATCACAAAGCTAGAACTAAAACAGGCATTCTGACATTATATCCAGTTCTTTATTCATTGTTCAATTACACTAATACGCAAAATAGTCAAATATTTTTAATTAAAATTTAGTATCATTTTCAAGTTATATAAATAGCTGGAATTTTTCTAGCCGTTGGGTATATTATATTCAACTACCTACTGTTCTCAAAATTTTTTCTATATGTTTACTATAAACAGTAAATAATAACCCTAATATTTCTAACCATTAAAAAATACTTGTTTATACACATATGTCTAACCATTAAAAATGTATACTTACATGTACACATTTATATATATATATATACAAAAATATACATATTTATGTATATGTATATAAATATATATATTTAATAGGTAACTAACAAATATAGAAGCAGCAGCACCAAAACCTAGAAGGAAGGGTCTCTGACTTGTAGGTTAATAATTTCTCTATGTATTTCACAGGATGTTTTTGAAGATTAAATAAGAAAACATGTGAAACTGCTTTGAGACTATCAAAAGCTCTTTATGCAAACAAGGTATTGGTTAATAGACGAGGGCACAACAACTTTCAAACATAAAATGTGAGGGAAGTCTTCTCAGAAAAAGTGCTAAGAAAATGGTATAAGATTACTTAATATTCAAGCGCTTCTCACAAACTTTAAATTGGCCAGCATTTGTGAGATGACCTGAGATATCAGGGATATAGATTTTACTTTCAATGAAGAGATTTTATAAATTATAGGGAACATAAAAATCTTCAAGCCAGCAAAGTGGCTCACTCTGAGAAATAATATAAACTCAATCTAGTATGTCTTTTATTTACAACATTAAATCAATTATGGAAGAATAATTCCAACTCAGAAAAGTATACTGTAGAATTCTGTCATACCAGGACAGCTAGAGACAGGCGTTCCCATATTAATGAGGCAAAGTGCACATCGAGGAAGGGGTTTTCGACAGCCAGGGCAACTTGTGACTTTCGATTTTGTTGGCGAGCCACTGACACCATACTGACTGAAACCTCTCCCCTGATGAGGGACAGTGGAGCAGCTATAGGAGATAGACTTGCCACAGAAATTGCAACTCACAAACACCTACAAGACAAATGAAAGGAGGAATAAATAGAATGTAACATTTATAAATAAAATTTAAAAATTCAAAGTTTGATCCTAAAAAATTACTTTTGAATAATTTTTTAAACTTTATATTATGAAATAATTTGTTATCTGCTAAGTTTGACTAGCTCTCAATTAAGATTTGCACTTAGCAGTTACGTTACTTGAGTACTTCTGTTACCTTTGTTTAGTTATATTCTTCCTAATACCACTGACGTCCATGAAAAAACTTGGAAACATTAGATCCCAACATTTTACAAATAAGAAGGACTTTACAGTTCACACTGGGACATTACCAAATATCCCTCTATGACTTCTATGATTCCAAAGTTCAATGATATAATCTCCTGAACAAAATTTTCTTCTAAAGAAAACACTCATTTCCTAAGATAAAAAGGAGTTAAGAATCTGGCAGTGGTAAATAATTAAAACTTTAGAAGAATAGCAATAGAACTGTTCATTTTGCTTTTACATCAAACTCCTAGGCTCTTAAATGCTTATCATATAGATTAGTAACAAATTTTATCATGGAATGTTATTTTACTAATAGTTGGGTTGTATAATATAATGTAAGCACTTATTTCTCAACTTTCTAAAATAAGGAAATAGCACCATCCAGTGCTCGCATTGAGGATATACCTGATATTTAATGTCTTAGATATGGTGTTCTTGTGTCATGTGCTTTATGAGATAATTGATCTGTTTCTTAAACTAATGCTAAAATTTAAAAAATTCCATGTGTAAGTAGACATAGATATATACTGTTAGAGAAAAAAACAAATCCTACCTTATTACATATAAATAGTACCAAAAACTTAATATATAAGTAGAATTTATAAGATCATATAGCAGTTTAGATTCTGAAAGGGTTTGGAATATCCTAGAAAACCTCAGACAGTCCTAGGATTGATTTAGGTTTACCTAAGATCCTCTAGGCCTGTAGTTTGCTCTCTCTCAGACTAAAGCTCAAGTCACTGAGATGATTATTAGGAAGTGGCAGGACCAAAAAAACAGGAAGATCAAGGACAAAGTACAGTCTGGAATAGATAAAGACTTCAATGGGAACTCAATATAAGGAAAAGAATGAGCTAATGATTTATTAAATTGAACTCCAAATTTTTCCTATGTAACATGCTGTAAACACTTCTATTTTGGCTGGACTATTGGGAACATGTTACAATTTGATTCTCTCCCGAACAACGTACTTACCTGTGCTAAAGGCTTGGAACTGGGATCCAATTTACTCCTGTGGATATCAAATTCAGCTCGTTTGTGCCAAAATCTCCAGGCATCTAATAAATTTCTATAATTCTCAATCCAGTACTGAACTCTTTCATCTTTAAGAACATCTAAAGGAGAACCCTAAAAAGAAACATGAATTATTTCAGTTGTTTAAAAATTTCCTGGTTGGGGCCAGCCCAGTGGTGCAGCGGTTAAGTTCACATGTTCCCACTTCAGCGGCCCAGGGTTCACCATTTCAGATCCTGGGTGTGGATATGGCACGGCTTGACAAGTCACGCTGTGGTAGGTGTCCCACATATAAAGTAGAGGAAGATGGGCACGGATGTTAGCTCAGGGCCAGTCTTCCTCAGCAAAAAGAGGAGGGTTGGCAGATGTTAGCTCAGGGCTAATCTTCCTCAAAATAAATAAATAAATAAATAAAAATAAAAATAAAAATAACATTTCCTGGCTAAGCCAGAGGATTCTAGGGAACACTTGACTATGAGTCACATGGAAGAAACAGGCCTCTTTTTTCCCAAAAGCTGGCTCCTAATGAGGATATAGATAAAATAATTGATGGAAGTTCTATTATTTTACTTTAAGTGGGCCTCTACTAATGACATAAATAAGTACTGTATATATCATTATACCTAGCCAGAGAAGTGTAATTCTCTTTATTTAAGTTTAAAGACCCCAGAAGCAAATAATTCACCTCCTGGCTGAATACAGTAAAAAGTGATGTGAACACTCTTTGTCCCCAAAATTAAAACCTCTGGGTTCACAAAATCTGTTTACTATCTAATCCAAATACTGCTCAATCACATTTAAAATAATACTGAACCTGGTCCTTCGTATCTAGCAATGTACTGTGAATTGAGATACTGTTTTGGTATACCTATTTATCTGAAAGTTAAACTTCTCTATTCTTTCTCCTGCCGTCAATTAAAACATACATTTATCACCTTAAAAATTAACAAAACAAAACCAAAAGTGTTCTTAGTTCTTTTGCCCCTAGGCCACAGTGAAAAGGAACAATTTCTTTTCCTTAAATTTACTTTAGATTTCTTCTCATTAAGAACTTCCATTTCTTGCTGTATTTCCCCCGGCAGCCAGGACATTCCATATTTCACCTATGCCTACTTTGGGCTTTCATAGACTGCTTTTAGCTCCATCCAGGATATCTTCCTTAACTTCACATGATGAAGAAAGCAGAGAAAGTCTTTACCTCCAATGATGCCATGGGCATCAATTTGAAGCCCAGTTTTGCCAGTTCTATTTTGGGGCCAGAGAGAAAGTGAAATGCTAGAGAGAACTTAGTATGCATGTTACTTATGGGAAAAGGGAAGAAACCTGTTAACAGCTAATAAAGACAATCTATCTTTAGACATTCCATCAGAATGGGAGGAGCCTATCTTTCACCTATTAATTAGGTATTAATTTCAATTACCAGAGTTAAATTTAGCTAAAAGACATGTGAAAAACTTTAAAGACTGGCACCTGAGCTAACAACTGTTGCCAATCTTTTCCTTTTTATTTTTGCTTTTTCTCCCCGAATCTCCCCAGTACATAGTTGTATATTTTAGTTGTGGGTCCTTCTAGTTGTGGCATGTGGGACGCCACGTCAACAGGGCCTGATGAGCAATGCCATGTCCGCGCCCAGGATCCAAACTGGTGACACCCCAGGCTGCTGGAGTGGAGCATGTGAACTTAACCACTCGGCCATGGGGCTGGCCTCCTGAAAAACTTTTAGTTGAGAATTTCATTTCTTAAAAAAAGTAAACATCTACGCCAGTCCTAATTATGACTAACCTGCCAGAACTAAGTACTAAAGCAAAATACAATCTCTGGTTTAAAAAGAAAATTCACAGAAAAATAAGAAATCCTCATAGCCCACTCTTTCCCGTCTAGGGTAGTAAGGATAAACTAAGGAAGAATTTGGTCAATTCGTATTTGGTAAGTCTTTTCTAGATCTGCCCTGAGAAAATCTAAAATCAATGTGCAACAAAATCTGCAGAGGAAACAGTTCAGAGATTAAGTCTGACCAAATTAGAAGGGCTTGGGAAACGCTTCGGGCTTTCAACAGATCCACAGTAACAGTATCAAGACCAAAGTGAGTAGCAAGTAACTGAATTCCCAAAAGCATTAACCAACAATCTTCAGAAAACGGTAAAAGAACCCAGGTCTCTACAATGGACTATACACAACGTCCAGTATTCAATGAAAAATCAGTAGACATAAAGAAATGGTAAACGTGGTGTGAAGTCAAGGAAAAAGGCAGTCAAAAGACACTAAACCTAAAATAACCTATATGTTAGAGTTAGCAAAGACTTCAATGCAGCTATTAGACATATATTCAAAGATTTACAGGAAAATAGTTTTTTAAATAGTGAACAGATAGGAATCTGAGCTGAAAAAATGTAAACTATACAAAAACTGAGATTCTAGAACCAAAAAGTACAATAACTGAATTAAGAATACCCCGGGGGCTGGCCCGGTGGTGCAGCGGCTAAGTTCGCACGTTCCACTTCAGTGGCCCGGGGTTCACCGGTTTGGACCCCGGGTGCGGATATGTCACTGCTTGGCAAGCCATGCTGTGGTAGGCATCCCACATATAAAGTAGAGGAAGATGGGCACAGATGTTAGCTCAGGGCCAGTCTTCCTCAGCAAAAAGAGGATTGGCAGCAGATGTTAGCTCAGGGCTAATCTTCCTCAAAAAGAAAACAATACCCTGGAAAACTTAACATCAGAGAGAAGGTTACAGAAGCATCGATGAACAAATCAATAGAATTTATCCAATTTAAAGAACAGATTAAGGAAAGATGGAAGGAAAATGAACAGAGCCTCAGACACCTGTGGGACAGTATCAAATGGTTTAACATATGTGTATTGAGTCCTAAAAGAAGAGGATGGGATTGAGGCAGAAAAAAAATTTAAAGAAATAATGCCTAAAAACGTTCCAAATCTGACGAAAAACACTGACTTACAGATCCAAGAAGCTCAGTGAACCACAATCAGGATTCAAAAAAACCCACAACTAGGCATCAAGGTTCAACTGCTGAAAATCAAAAAGAAATTTTGAAAGCAGCCCAAGGAAAATGAAACATTACATAAGGGAAATAAGAATAATAATAGCTGACTTCTCATCAGAAACAATGGAGGTCAGACTATGAAATCACATCTTTTAAAGTGCTGAAAGGAAAACAAGGGCAAAGTAGACATTTTCAGTTAAAATTAAGCGGAGAGAAATCTTCACTAGTAAATCTGCACTACAAGAAATGTAAAGAAAAAGATCAAAGGGAAATGATACCAAATGAAATCTGGGTCTATTGCAAGGAATAAACAGTATGAGCAATGGTAAATAAATACAAACGCCCATGTTTTCATGCTTCACATAATTTACATAAAAGACAACTGACTGTTCAAAGCACAAATACTAACACTGTAAGCTGGAGTGTATAACATATGTAGAGGTAAAATATACGACAATAGGACAAAGGAGGAGCATGTGGAAATGGAACTACACTGTCGTAACACTTGTGAAACGTGAAGTATGAAGCAAAAAGCAGAACATGTCAGATACAAGGTAAGAAAGGGAAAGAGTGAAGTACAAAGCATGATGTGTCAGGTGTGAAATGTGAAGTATAAGAAGGTAAAATGTGGACTGATGAGTTAACGATACATATCATCAGACCTAGAGCAACTACTTAAAAAAAAAGATAATCAAAAGGGATATAGCTAAAAAGCCAACAGATGAAATAAAACGAAACAGTGGAATATCCAATTAGCCCAAAAGAAGGCAGGAAAGGAAAAGGGGAACAAAAAGAAGAAGGAAAAACAAAAAGGAAAACAAACAGCAAAGGGGTAGACTTAATCTTGATCATATATACATATATATAAATGGAGGAAACATCCCAATTAAAAGGCGGCTGATTATCAGAATGGTTTTTTTTTAAAAGCAAGATCCATACACCACATCAACAAACTGAGGAATAAAACCACATGATCATCTCAATAGATGCAGAGAAGGCATTTGGCAAGATCCAACAGCCATTTATGATAAAAACTCTGAACAAAATGGGCATAGAAGGAAAGTACCTCAACACAATAAAGGCCATATATGACAAACCCACAGCCAACATCATACTCAATGGGCAAAAACTGAACGCCATCCCCCTGAAAACAGGAACGAGACAAGGATGCCCTCTATCACCACTCTTATTTAACATAGTACTGGAGGTCCTGGCCAGAGCAATTAGGCAAGAAAAAGGAATAAAAGGAATCCAAATAGGGAGGGAAGAAGTGAAACTCACTGTTTGCAGACAACATGATCTTATATATAGAAAACCCCAAAGAATCCATTGGAAAACTCTGAGAAGTAATCAACAAGTATAGCAAAGTTAAAGTTGCAGGGTACAAAATCAATTTGCATAAATCAGTAGCATTTCTATATTCTAATAATGAGCTAACAGAAAAAGAACTCAACAACACAATACCATTCACAATTGCAACAAAAAGAATAAAATACCTCGGGACAAATTTAACTAAGGAAGCGAAGGACGTATACAATGAAAATTACAAGGCCTTTCTGAGAGAATTGGATGATGACATAAGGAGATGTAAAGACATTCCATGTACATGGATTGGAAGAATAAACATAGTTAAAATGTCCGTTCTACCTAAAGCAATCTACAGACTCAACACTATCCCAATCAGAATCCCAATGACATTCTTTACAGAATTACAACAAAGAATCCTAAAATTCATATGGGGTAACAAAAGACCCCGAATTTCTAAAGCAATCCTGAGAAAAAAGAACAAAACGGGAGGCATCACAATCCCTGACTTCAAAACATGCTACAAAGCTACAGTAATCCAAACAGCATGGTACTGGTACAAAAACAGATGCACAGATCAATGGAACAGAATTGAAAGCCCAGAAATAAAACCACACATCTATGGACAGTTTATCTTTGACAAAGGAGCTGAGGGCATACAACGGAGAAAGGAAAGTCTTTTCAACAAATGGTGCTGGGAAAACTGGAAAGCCATATGTAAAAGAATGAAAATTGACCATTCTGTTTCACCATTCACCAAAATAAACTCAAAATGGATCAAAGACCTAAAGGTGAGACCTGAAACCATAAGGCTTCTAGAAGAAAACGTAGGCAGTACACTCTTTGACATTAGTATTAAAAGGATCTTTTCGGACACCATGTCTTCTCAGAGAAGGGAAACAATAGAAAGAATAAACAAATGGGACTTCATCAGACTAAATAGCTTCTTCAAGGCAAATGAAAACAGGATTGAAACAAAAAAACAACCCACAACTGGGAAAAAATATTTGCAAGTCATATATCTGACAAAGGCTTAATATCCAAAATATATAAAGAACTCTGACAATTCAGCAACAAAAAATCAAACAACCCGATCAAAAAATGGGCTGGAGACATGAACAGACATTTCTCCAAAGAAGATACACGGATAGCCAATAGGCACATGAAAAGATGTTCATCATCGCTGACCATCAGGGAAATGCAAATCAAAACTACACTAAGATATCACCTTACACCCATTAGAATGACAAAAATATCTAACACTAATAGTAACAAATGTTGGAGAGGTTGTGGAGAAAAAGGAGCCCCCACACTGCTGGTGGGAATGCAAACTAGTGCAGCCACTATGGAAAACAGTATGGAGATTTCTCAAAAAATTAAAAATAGATTGAGAGGATCCAAGATGGTGGCGTGAGCAGACTTCTTTGTCTCTCCCCCTTCGAATCTACAACTAACTGGACATTCATCCCTTGACAAAGGATATCTATATAGCATCTCAGGACGTCAGAGAGACCCACACTGCTGTACATCGGAAGGCGGAGGGACTTCCCTCCAGGAGGAGGTGGAAATAGGTGAAAACTCTCCAACCTCGACCCCCGAACAGCCTAGAGCCCGCGGGCGGCTTTCTTCCAGCAGACGCCACCAGAACATCGCCACACGCCAAGGGCAGGAGGGAGCGCACACCAGAGGAGCAACGGTGGAAACAGGTGAACAGAGCCCTACCTAAGCCCCCTGCAATTACACCTGAGCCCAGAGGGAAGCTCCAGAGTTACACACCGGAGGCCGTGGGGAAAACCCCTACCCATTAGCGGAGAGGTCCTGCCCAGCATCCACAACGCCTGGGGACCCCTGGAGAGAATCCCAAGTGGCACACCAGCCCGCCAGCTGCCGCCGCTGGCTCCTCTGACCGGGCTTTCACCCAGGAGGGGATCGGGACTACTGAAGATCTCCTGGGAGAGGTCCGGGGCTGGGTGGAGCTACAGCGGCTGGCAACACGGCCTGGGGGAGAAACTCTGAAGTTCCGTCCCGGAGGCAGGCAGGGTCTTTGCCTGCCATTACCAGAGAGGCCCCACCCAGCATCCACAACGCGGGGAGGGTCCCAAAGAGGAGAATCCCAGGCAGAGCAGCAGCCGACCAGCTGCTACTGAACTCAAGGTATCTGGCTATCACCCAGTCAGGGCAATGGGCTCCCCGAGATCCTAGGGGAGAGGACTGGGGCTGGGTGGAGTTCCAGTGACATGGCTCTGTGGCCCAGGGGGGAAACTCTACAGTCTCACAGAAGCCTCAGCGATAGCCTCTGCACAGCACTAGTAGAGAGCACCCATCTGGCAACCACAAGGCTGGAAGACCCTGGGACAAAAGTAGCATAGCCAGGGGAGCTAACCACAGACTGTAGAAAATGCCCATAGCTCTGCTGTGACCCATAGTGGACAAGTGAGATTTTGTGGGCGCCGACAGTGGCAGAGCTGCAAATATAAGTGACCCTGCCCCTGGCCACTGGGAAAGCCCATAAAACCGCTGCAGAACATAAGGAGGGAGCACGTCTAGGTGGTCTGTAATAGTAGGCACCAGCAGTCTGAAGCCCCCCTGTGACAGGCTCCACAGCTGAAGAGGGAACCCACAGGATCACTGTGACTGCGTGGAGGGGCCCAGGCACAGTTAGCAACAGCTGATAGGGTTCCTGGTTGGTGCAGTATAAACAGCTGTTCCCCCACCACACCAGTAGAAACAAGGGGAAGCAGTAACTAAACTCTATCTCTATGTGGAGGCACAAATCTACACCATCAAGCAATATGAAAAAATATATTAAATCTCCAGAACAGAAGGAAAATGACAAACACACAGAAAATAATCCCAAAGACAATGAAATATACAACCTAAATGATGATGACTTCAAAACAGCCATCATTAAAAAACTCAATGAGTTAAAAGAGAATTCAGATAGACAACTCAACGAGTTCAGGAGCTATGTCACAAAAGAGTTTGATTTACTATAAAGAAGAACCAAACAGAAATACTGGAAATGAAGAACACAATAGAGGAGATTAAGAAAAATCTAGACGCACTGAACAGTAGGGCTGATAATATGGAGGAAAGAATTAGCAATTTGGAAGATAGGAATATAGAAATGCTGCCAGCAGAGGAGGAGAGAGAGCTAAGACTAAAAAGAAATGAAGAAACTCTCCGAGAATTATCTGACGCAATTAGGAGATGCAACCTAAGGATTATAGGTATACCAGAGGGAGAAGAGAGGGAGAAGGGGGCAGAAAGCCTATTCAAAGAAATAATGGCTGAAAACTTCCCAAACCTGGGGAGGGAGATGGAACTTCATGTGACAGAAGCCAAAAGATCTCCAAACTTTATCAATGCAAGTAGACCAACCCCAAGACATATAGTAGTGAAGCTAGCAAAAGTCAACGACAAGGAGAGAATACTAAGGGCAGCCAGGCAGAAGAAATTAACCTACAAAGGAACCCCCATCAGGCTTTCAGCAGATTTCTCAGCAGAAACTTTACAGGCTAGAAGAGAGTGGAATGATATATTCAAAAATCTGAAGGACAAAAACCCGCAGCAGAGAATTCTCTACCCAGCGAAAATATCCTTCATATACGATGGAGCAATAAAAACTTTCCCAGATAAACAAAAATTAAGGGAGTTCATTGCCACCAAACCTCTTCAAGAAATGCTCAGGAAAACCCTCATTCCTGAAAAATCAAAAAAAGGAAAGGGACTACAAAACCAAGAGCAAAGGAGATGAGTAGAAGGACAACAACAGAGAGTAGCAGCTCTCCATCAGAACAGACTAAACCATGGGATCAGAAACAAAGGAAATTGAAGAGAACTGGAAAACAAGACATAAAATGGCAGCGGTAGGCCCCCACATTTCAATAATCACTCTAAATGTAAATGGATTGAACTCTCCAATCAAAAGACACAGAGTGGCAGGATGGATCAAAGAACAAGACCCAACAATATGCTGCCTCCAGGAAACACACCTCAGCCCCAAAGACAAACACAGACTCAGAGTGAAGGGATGGAAGACAATACTCCAAGCTGATAATGAACAAAAGAAAGCAGGTGTCACTATACTAATATCAGACAAAGTAGACTTCAAAGTAAAACAGGTAAAGAAAGACAAAGAGGAACAGTATATAACGATAAAAGGGACTCTCCACCAAGAAAACATAACACTTGTAAATATATACGTACCCAACACAGGAGCACCAAAATTTGTAAAGCAACTCTTAACAGAACTAAAAGAAGACATCAACAACAATACTGTAATAGTAGGGGACCTCAACACCCCATTAACACCAATGGATAGAACATCCAGACAGAAAATCAACAAGGAAATTATAGAATTAAATGAAAAATTAGACCAGATGGACTTAATACATATATATAGAACACTTCATCCAAAAACAGCAGGCTACACATTCTTCTCAAGTGCGCATGGAACATTCTCAAGAATAGACCATATTTTGGGAAACAAAGCAAGCATCAATAAATATAAGAGAGTTGAAATAATATCAAGCATCTTTTCTGATCACAATGCTATGAAACTAGAAATCAACTACAAGAATAAAGCAGAGAAAGGTGCAAAAATGTGGAGACTAAACAATACGCTGCTGAACAAACAATGGATTATTGAAGAAATTAAAGAAGAAATCAAATATTATCTGGAGACAAATGAAAATGAGAACATGTCATACCAAATCATTTGGGATGCAGCAAAAGCAGTCCTAAGAGGGAAATTCATCGCAATACAGGCTCACCTCACAAAACAAGAAAAAGCTCACATAAGCAACCTCAAATGACACCTAACAGAATTAGAAAAAGAAGAACAAAGCCCAGAGTCGGTAGAAGGAGGGAAATAATAAAAATAAGAGCAGAAATAAATGATATTGAAACTAAAAAGACAGTAGAAAGGATCAATGAAACAAAGAGTTGGTTCTTTGAAAAAATTAACAAAATCGACAAACCCTTAGCCAGACTCACCAAGAAAAGAAGAGAGAAATCTCAAATAAATAAAATTAGGAATGAGAGAGGAGAAATCACAACAGATACTAAAGAAAAACAAGGGATCATAAGAGAATACTATGAAAAACTATATGCCAACAAACTGAACAACCTAGAAGAAATGGACAAATTCCTGGACTCTTACAACCCCACCAAACTGAACCAGGAAGAAATGGAGAATCTGAATAGGTCAGTCACAAGCAAAGAAATAGAAACAGTAATCAAAAAGCTCCCCAAAAGTAAGAGTCCAGGACCAGATGGCTTCTCTGGAGAATTCTACAAAACATTCAAAGAAGATTTAATACCTATCCTTCTCAAACTATTCCAGAAAATTGAGGAAGATGGAGTACTCCCTGACACATTCTATGAAGCCAACATCACTCTGATCCCCAAACCTGACAAGGACAACACAAAGAAGGAGAACTACAGGCCGATATCACTGATGAACATAGATGCAAAAATCCTCAAGAAAATTCTGGCAAACCGAATACAGCAATACATCAAAAAGATTATACACCATGACCAAGTGGGATTTATACCAGGGACACAGGGATGGTTCAACATCCGCAAATCAATCAACGTGATACACTACATTAACAAAATGAGAAACAAAAACCACATGATCATCTCAATAGATGCAGAGAAAGCATTTGACAAGATCCAACACCCATTTATGATAAAAACCCTCAATAAAAGGGGTATAGAAGGAAAGTACCTCAACATAATAAAGGCCATATATGACAAACCCACAGCCAACATCATACTCAATGGACAAAAACTGAAAGCCATCCCTCTGAGGACAGGAACAAGACAAGGGTGCCCACTTTCACCAATCCTATTCAACATAGTACTGGAGGTGTTGGCCAGAGCAATTAGGCAGGAAAAAGAAATAAAAGGAATCCAAATAGGCAATGAAGAAGTAAAACTCTCGCTGTTTGCAGACGACATGATCTTATATATAGAAAACCCCAAAGAATCCATAGGAAAACTATTAGAAATAATCAACAGCTACAGCAAAGTTGCAGGGTATAAAATCAACATACATAAATCAGTAGCATTTCTATACACAATGAACCAACAGAAAAAGAACTCAAGAACTCAATCCCATTCACAATCGCAACAAAAAGAATAAAATACCTTGGGATAAATTTAACCAAGGAAGTGAAAGATTTATACAATGAAAACTACAAGACTTTCTTGAAAGAAATTGACGACGACATAAAGAGATGGAAAGACATTCCATGCACATGGATTGGAAGAATAAACATAGTTAAAATGTCCATACTACCTAAAGCAATCTACAGATTCAACGCTATCCCAATCAGAATCCCAAGGACATTCTTTACAGAAATTGAACAAAGAATCCTAAAATTCATATGGGGCAGCAAAAGACCGCGAATTGCTAAAACAATCCTGAGTAAGAAAAACAAAGCCGGAGGCATCACAATCCCCGATTTCAAAACATACTACAAAGCTACAGTGATCAAAACAGCATGGTACTGGTACAAAAACAGGTCCACAGATCAATGGAACAGAATTGAAAGCCCAGAGATAAAACCACACATCTATGGACAGCTAATCTTCAACAAAGGAGCTGAGGGCCTACAATGGAGAAAAGAAAGTCTTTTCAACAAATGGTGTTGGGAAAACTGGACAGCCACATGTAAAAGAATGAAAATCGATCATTCTTTTTCACCATTCACAAAAATAAACTCAAAATGGATCAAAGACCTAAAGGTTAGGCCTGAAACAATAAGTCTTCTAGAAGAGAATATAGGCAGTACACTCCTTGACAGCAGTTTCAAAAGAATCTTTTTGGACACTATAACTCCTCAGATGAGGGAAACAATAGAAAGAATAAACAAATGGGACTTCATCAGACTAAAGAATTTCTTCAAAGCAAGGGAAAACAGGATTGAAACAAAAAAACAGCCCACTGATTGGGAAAAAATATTTACAAGCTACTTATCCGACAAAGGATTAATATCCATAATATACAAAGAACTCACACAGCTTAACAACAAAAAAACAAACAACCTGATCAAAAAATGGGCAGAGGACATGAACAGACATTACTCCAAAGAAGATATAAGTATGGCCAATAGACACATGAAAAGATGTTCATCATCGCTAATCATCAGGGAAATGCAAATCAAAACTACACTAAGATATCACCTTACACCTGTTAGATTGGCAAAAATATCCAAAACCAAAAGTGACAAATGTTGGAGATGTTGTGGAGAAAAAGGAACCCTCATACACTGTTGGTGGGAATGCAAACTAGTGCAGCCACTATGGAAAACAGTATGGAGATTTCTCAAAAAGTTAAAAATAGAAATACCCTATGACCCAGCTATCACACTACTGGGTATCTATCCTAAGAACCTGAAATCAGCAATCCCAAGAATCCCATGCACCCCTATGTTCATCGCAGCATTATTTACAATAGCCAAGACGTGGAACCAACCTAAATGCCCAGAAAATGACGACTGGATAGAGAAGATATGGTATATATACACAATGGACTACTACTCAGCCACAAAAAAGGACCAAATTGTTCCATTCGCATCAACATGGATGGACCTTGAGGGTATTATGTTAAGCGAATTAAGCCAGACAGAGAAAGACGAACTCTGTATGACCCCACTTACAGGTGGAAGTTAACATATAGACATGGAGAACCGATCGGTGGTTACCATATGACTCAGCTATTCCACTACTGGGTATCTATCCAAAGAGCTTGAAGTCAGCATTTCCAAAAGTCCTATGCACCCCAATGTTCATTGCAGCATTATTTACAATAGCCAAGACATGGAAGCAACCTAAGTGCCCATCAACAGATGAATGGATAAAGAAGATGTGGTATATATATACAATGGAATACTACTCAGCTGTAAAACAGAACAAAATCATTCCACTTGCAATAACATGGATGGACCTTGAGGGAATTATGTTAAACGAAATAAGCCAGTTAGAGAAGGATAATCTCTGTATGACTCCACTCATATGAGGAATTTAAAAATGTGGACAAAGAGAACAGATTAGTGGCTACCAGAGGAAAGGCGGGGTGAGTGGTGGGCACAAAGGGTGAAGTGGTGCACCTACAACACGACTGACAAACATTAATGTACAACTGAAACTTCACAAGATTGTAACCTATCATTAACTCAATAAAATAAATAAATAAAAAATAAAAGCAAGATCCAATTATATACTGCCTGCATTTTAAATATATTTTATAAATGTTAAGAGGTTACCAATCCATTTGCACTATGTAGCCATATATCTACAGTTTGATTTAATAGACATAATCTCATCTCAGTAAGAAAAAAATGATACATTATGTTATAGAAGGACATCTTTTCTTCCATGGGCAGTGGCCTGATAACTTAGGGTAAGTTCACATTGTGGTATGTGGGCCAGTATCTATGCTTGTTTTTAAGAAGGTAGGGTGTGGGAGGGGGCATTTTATTATGTTTACCCAGCACACAGCATGCTTTCATAATGTATAAAAGGATGAGGACAGGAAAGAGGACAACATGAAAGGATAAGATTAATTGGACGACTACAGGAAATTTCAGGGAAATGCCCTAAATTTTCACCATCTTTCCAACAAGAGTAAAATAGAAGGGAACCTTTGCCAGGAATCTGTTTTTAACCACAGGACAGTAAAAACAGAAAATAGGTGAACCGGATACCCCAAATCATGCCTATTGATAATAAAAAGGGAAAATGAGAGTTAAGAGAGCTGTAGTATAATTTGCCCTCTGTACTTTAAGTGACACCATAGTTCAGATCAGGGAAAAGCAATCTCTTTCGTACAAGGTGTATTCTGTCAACAATTGGAGAAACTGAGGAAAGATGTTGCTGCTCCATTTGAGCTTTATATAAATTCAAGGCTGACACTTCCCAAAGTGAAAGGAAAAACTGGGTAACCCAATGTAGGGAGACTTAGAGAAAGTAAGACAAGGCAGAAGTCCTCTGTAGATCAAGTGACTAAGTTACAGCTAAATGCCTTCTAAAGATCCTAAGCAGGCAAAAGGGCATATCTACTTAATGAGGGAAGAAAATACGGAAGCTGGTTATGCATTTTTTCTTTAAGCTGCTGCCACACTGCACTAACCTGTAACATGCAGTAACTTGCTGTTTGGACATCTCCAGTTCTGTCAACATAACTCTCCATTAAGTCCACTCCATCTTTAGTGAGGCCTGTTAGCAGTATTCCTTCCAAATTTCCAGCCTCTTTCATTTCATTGGTCAACTTTTCGATGTATCTATTTAACTGGAAAATTCAAAACGATTTTTCTGAAGCAATACATTTTACCAGATATTTTGCACTACAAAATTTCTACATTTGTACCAATTTTACTCTTAAAGGAAAAGAATTTAAAACAAAAGCCTTTGCAAAAGTCTAGATATGTGATCTCTAAGAAGTCTGCATCTATTATAAATTGCAATACAGTATCCAAGAATTTAAAATACTTTTTTAAAAAGGCTAAGGCATTCACTATGTTTTGATAATTATTCTATAAAAGAACTAAAAGAGGGTTTACTAATTTAATTTTAAAGAGAACTGTCCTCATTTTCTGCAAAGTTCTTTCCATCTACTATAGCCGGATGTAATAGACTCATAGAATCTGAGTTGGAAGGGAACTTCAAGATTATCAAAAATACATAATAAAAAGATCATCTCTTGTAACATCTTCCCCACTTCATCCCACCCCAAACTCTAGCCAAGATTCCTCTATATTCCCCTAGCACTTTCTGCTTATTATAGTACTTAGCACTTTTGTATTACTAGCTGTTTATGTGCATTTCTCTCACTATATACATAGCACATGCATTCAGTACCTGTTTATTATATTAGAAAATGAAGGAATCCTTTTATGGCATTCCTAATAGGTGAGTTTAACATCTTTATCTACTGATTAATCTCATTCCCAAAAGCAGAAACAAACTAAAATATTAAGTCAGCATTCTTAAGGAAATCTAGTTACAACACATTTACAATATCGTGACCTAATAAACTATAACTTTACTTTTCAGAAGGATTTATATATAAATCTCACACATACATATTTATACATAAAGATTAGTTTCTTAACCCAGTGACAGTAAATATTATTACTTCAAATAAAGAATTAAATCAGTTCTTACCTGACTATCACTAAGGAATTTACAAGCAAATGCCACTCGGTCACGTACAGCAACCTTGTTTTCATACTGAAAAGAAGAGAAAGAGCAAGGAGTTACTTGTAGGTGCTATGAGTTTTAAATCTTTGCAGCCTAAGTGTTTTATATACCTAATATGCAATTTTATTTTCAAATGTATTAATAAGTTATTGTGTATACACTGGCAGAGCTGTTGATTGCCTAAGATGCCATTTTTAATTTGTCTCTCAAAAAACTCAGTGCTGAGACTATTTTCCTTGAAAAGTAAAGATTCACCTCTTAAATACTGACCAATTCAGTTTTAAAAAATTCCAGTTCAGTCTTATATAACTCCAACATAAAATAAAAGCAATGATGTACAGTTTATCAAATTTAATCGTTCCATCTAATCGTTCCATCATAGAAATTAGTTGTGGGAAAAGTGAGGAAATCTTTCCTTGGCTGCTAAGTTAATCAACAAATTTAGGAAATCTGTGAATTACCAGTGACTATACTAGTGTGAATACACCAGTACAGAATCTAGAAAGAATATTAATAAATGTTTCTAAATACAAAGCAATAAGTTTTAAAACATATCCTTGTAAGTAAATAGGCATACTTTTGTGGCTATAGTAAAATACTCATATAGGTGGTTTGTGGCAAAATTTTCATAGGCACAATAAATAAATTTTTGTATACTTGTCAATATTATAAAACACTATTTTGAAAAATGTTCACTATAAATGTGGAAAGGTACAACTTTGTGATAAGTAAAAAACAGTTTAAAAATGAAAAAAAGACCTTATTTCCATTGAAGTCATTCTCTGAAATAGTTTTCCTCCTTTAAACATAAGATTACTTCAGTTGATACCTATCTTAGTGTGTTTTCTCATTCATGAGAAAATGAATATGGTTCTGCCCTAAAGAGGGAAGATGTTTGGTACAAACTGAATTTAACTCTTAGATTCAGGTGCATGTGTTACAATTTTGATCCTAGAAAGAGTTATAAATACTATCTGCCCCATTTTACAGCTGAGAAAGCTAAAACCCAAAATTTAACTGACCAGCTAAGGTAAGTGGCAGAGCAAGAAATCAGGTCTTTATCTTCTGATTTCCCAATTCAGTACTCTTCACTAGATTACAACTTAACAGTTTTTTTTAAAAGAACATTAATTATAATTATTTACACATAAAGTATAACTAGGTACACTCTTGAAACAGTTTGGAAATATGAACTTCCTACTCAAAATAATGTATCCCTTACCTAACAACCCAAATTTAGGTATAGGAAGAGTATTATAAGAGGTCACAATTTAAAATACAGAAATTTAATATTTAGACAATATACTTCTCTACCAATTTAAAATTTGAACAATCTACTTCTTTTTCTAGCCTTCATCATTCTCTAACATTTCCTGAAAGCACTGTTTTATTTCTTCAAGGTACAATATTTAAAGTCTTCTGTTTAAAAAAAAAGTAATAACAATAAAAACAAACAAACAAAAAACCCAACATCCTCTTGGATATTTATTTGAAGTTGCAGAAAAGCTCAATAGTATTTTATTAAAAGTAATGGACAAAATAAATAAACTAAGGAATTGCCAAAATGGACACTAACAACATTTATTAAAATTTTCATTAAAATACCTCAAGAAGTACATGTTTCTATAAATTCGTAGGGACTGACATTTAAATCAATTATTCAAGAAATGTATATTTTATAAGAAATGTCAAACACAGAAAAAATTTCACATTAGAAAGCTCTTTGTAGTGCTAGAAAGCTGCCCAGCAATGCGAAAAAAGTTGTGGTACTCATGTGAAGCTTAACACGCAATACCTGAGCCTGATAAGCAAATCTCACTTAATTCTTTCTTCCCTACTTTGTGATAAAAAACCCACTTGGTGATGTGGTCACAGGTGATTAAAGCAAGAGAGGAAAAAACAGCAATGAAAGATGAAATAATAAAAAAATAAAACAGTCTGTATAAGTAGTGTGATCATATAATTTCTCTTCCAAACTGGGACATGTCTGAGAATGACAAATACTAATTCAGACAAGATACATGGTCATTCTGACCATAACCGATCATATTTTGGTTTACTTAAACAAAAAAACCCACACACACACTTGTGTGTGTGTATGTGAGGAAGATTCACTCTGAGCTAACATCCACTGTCAATCCTCCTTTTTTTGCTTGAGGAAGATTAGCCCTGAGCTAACATCTGTGCCAGTCTTCTACTGTG
Source organism: Equus asinus (assembly GCF_041296235.1). Taxonomy (NCBI): domain Eukaryota; kingdom Metazoa; phylum Chordata; class Mammalia; order Perissodactyla; family Equidae; genus Equus; species Equus asinus. The sequence continues at coordinate 141,006,666 of NC_091790.1, read as the reverse complement.
TATGTGGGATGCCTCTACAACATGGCCGATGAGTAGAGTAGGTCCTCACCCTGGATCCGAACCTGCACACCAGGGCCGCTGAAGCGGAGTGCATGGAACTTCAACCACTCAGCCACAGAGCTAGCCCCACAAACACTTCTGAAAAATTCTATTTCAATACAAAATTTATGCTTATATAGTTGTAGAATTCTGGAGCTGGGTTCTTAAGCTAAAGGATGAAATCCTATTCCTTCTATGTCTGCAGATTACATTATTAAAACTATTAAAAAAATCAAGTTCAGTTTGCTACCAGCTAATTAACTTTAGGTTGGGGATCACATTCAAGAAGAGTTGCCCCAAAAATGTTTAAGATAGTTTATTTTAAGTAATATAAAAGGCATCAAAATATAGTAATATTTTATGCAACAGATATTTGAACATTTTAACAGATAAAAACTCCTATCTTTAAAGGAAAGTCTTGTGAAACAGAAATTTTCTCACCAGTACTCCATCATAAGATCCTGTTTCACTTGTCAGAAATGCAAACATGACACAGAGATACGGGTTGTTTAATTGTAATCGTAGAGTGCTGCACATTTCTCTCCAAAGTGAGTTCTTCTCATCCGTACAGCCCGATAAAGCCATTGCTACCACGTTAAGATTCAGATCACCTGCAGGTTAAAAACAGCCAGCTAATCAAAATCATCAAAGCTTAATATCTCCTCCTTCCAGTTCTTAAACCATAAACAAAGATGAGAGGGTGACTTTTACCCCTAGAAAAATAAGCCCACTAGAACAAGGGTTTTGATTCAGACTAGAAAATATGATAAGCAGCAGAAGCAAAAATTTCCATTCTTTCAAAACCTGTACCCACATTGCAAACCCTGTGCAGGACAAGTATATCTTTTAATTTTCAGGTCCTCATTCCAGGCAGGTTCCTATACAGTATGTTACCGTTTAGGGCCTAAATGAAGAAAAGTGAAACCATCCTACCAGAACCATTGCAAACTTTATCAACAAGTTCACAAATGTTGTGATATTTCAAAGGATTGATAGTAAATATTACTGTATCTCAGGATGCAATTTTCAAAATCTTTTCTTCCCCGATTCCTAAATATCCTAATGTACATACTTATGTTTATGTTTTAACTGCAAGGTACTGAAAGCCAATATTTCAGCTTCCTTATATTACTATACTTTAAATTTTCCTAGGACAAAGTTAACTATCAGAATTACCATAGAATTGTATTTAGACACATTTGCAACAACACATTTGTTACCGATAGTCTTTTAAACATTTGTCCTTAGTAGTTTATCTGGCTGCTGCTAAGCTGTTAACTTGGCAGTCAGCCCTATGGCTGCCTAGCCTTCTGACACAAGCATAGCTACCAAAGAGGAAACTAAATTCACCTTTAACTTTTACTCTTAAGTATTTTCTACATTTATTATAGCAGCTTTCTTATTCTGTTTCTTGATCCTAATCATTTTCTTTCTTTTCCAAATAAAATGGCACTTCTCACTTTATGTTAATAGCCTTGTTCTTCATTTCTATAAACTTTCCCCAAGTTACTTCGTGCTTGCTTCCTCTTCCTACTCTATCAAAATAGATTTAAAATCTTTTAAGATTAAACACCACCACCACCACGAACAACAAAGCAATTAGCTTCTTTGAATGCTGCTTCTTTGAAACTACTGAGTCAGAGTTTCCTAAAAGTCAACAAATAACCATCCAAAAGACAAAGTATAAACTAAACTATACTCAAGTCTTTGCCATAAAAATGCCTGCCAGCTAAAGTAGTCCTAATCTCCAAGAAAATATTTTAAAAATGTATCTTTAAAAGAAAAAAAATTGAAAATGGACACATTTGAGCATTCCTTATATTAGAATGATAATCAAGACATATTTTCTTTTATACAGACATAAACCAACACATAAACAAAAGGGATGGGCTAACATTTACTTTCGTAGCTACAGTTCTGTGCTAATTTTGCTTTCAAAATATTTACATAAAAATACTGATAAGATTTTTGAAAATTATCAGCATCTTTTCTTTAAAGGATTCTATGAACTACAAGTATCTTAGAATATAACCTAATACCTTTTTCTGAAGATGCCCCCTCATTCAGGATTTGGATTGCTCGTCGAATATCCAAGTTGAACAACGCCACAGCAGCAGCTCTCTCCCATTCCTCTTCTTGCACAAGGGAGTTCAAGAATGGCCCCACATCCGCATCTGTTCCTTTCTTTATCCACCCACAAAGCTGTAAAGCTAAGATTCTCTCTTCATTTAAATTCTGAATATCAGTTTGCTTATCCAGTCCACTCCAACTATGTCTGCTGCTTTCCACCATTCCTAAAAAGAGAACCATTTTTGTATTAATTGCTTATTATTTTTTGAAATCTATTTGGAAAGTCAGTTTTACAGAGAAGTATTTCAGCATCAGATTTTGAATATGTGACTTCTCAGCCACAATTTTATGACAGCATAAATATAAAATATGCCACAAACAAAACATATTTTACATGTTGCTAATTACAATAGCTTCTCGAGTTATCAAAAACAGCTACTGGAACAAGAGTGAATGGTCCATGGACCAAGCTGAGTCACTGCTTCAGAGAAGCCTCCCTGACCACCTAACCTAAAATAGGCGCCACCTGCTGTCATCTAACTAAGCATTGTTTCCTCTACTTCCTTCAGCACTAACATAGGCTCCCATGTTTCACTTACTAATTTATCTTTCAGTCTTATCTCTTCTCCAACTAGAACATAAGCTCCAAAAAGGCAGGCACCTTGTCTGTTTTATTTCAAAGGTATCCCCAGTGCTTGAGATCCAGCAGACGCTGCTGCTCTCTCTCCTTCCCCTACTTTCTCCATCTGTCTGTCTGTCTTTCTGTTTCTGTATGTGTGTATAAACCTATATATGAAAAAATGACACCATAAACATTAAAGTACTTTGAAAGGTTAAGGTAAGTACTAAAGCTTAAATAGAATGGGACTGATCTGAAGGTGATTTCCCCCTTATTAAATCAGGAGACTTTATATTCTCATTCTCTTTTCATAAGGAATCTAAATAATTCTTGTAGCATTATTTAGATTGCAATTAAGGCAGCTGATCTTAATAGCAGGATAATTTCAGTTAGGATGATACTTGATGTCAAATAAAGGTAAAACAAAGACAACAGTTAAGGACTCTATTAAATGCAACTCAAATTTTTAAAAGTTTTAGAAACTCTTACCATCAAAATTGCCACTATGTAATTATCTATAGTTATTTTAGCAAAAAGGATTTTCAGAATAAACTGAATTAGAAATTAGGTAGCTAAAATGTCCAACATTACAAATGTCTTGTATTAGTAGTAATTTACATTTGTAATTTACAGTAATTCTACACTTATATAACTACGATACAGTAATTATAAATTTGTAAATAACTACATCACTAACAAATACATAGGTTTTAAGAAATAATTTAACTTGTCTGGTAGGCAAATGGGCTTGTGCTGCCCCCTGGTAGCCACACCCTTGTATAATCCCCTCCACTTGAGTACAGGTGGAATCTATGACTTGCTTCTAAACAAGAGAATATAGCACAAGTGAAAGCATTTGCAGGTGTAAGTAAAGTTATTCAGTTGACTCTGAGTTAATCAAAAGGAGATTATCCTGTGTGGGCCTGACTTAATCAGGTGAAACCTTTAAAAGAGAGTCCGGAGGTAAGAGAGGAGGAGCAGGAGAGAGATCCTCCTGCTGGTCTGAAAGTAAAAGTTGCCATGTTGTGGGAGGGTCTGTTAAAAGACCATGTGGCAAGGAAGCCTGAGCTGCCTCTAGGAACTGAGGGTGGTCCCTGGCTGATAGCCAGCAAGGATACCTCAGTCCTACAACCTCAAGGAACCAATTCTACCAACAAGTAAATGAGCTTGAAAGAGTACTCCGACCTCCAGAAAGGAACAAAGCTTGGCCAACATCTTCATTTTAGCTTTGTGCGACCCTGAGCAGAAGACCCAGTTAAGCTGTGCCCAGACTCTGGACCCATGTAACTGATGGGACAATAAATGCAAACTGTAGAAAACTAACATACTGTACAAAGGTGACTATAGTTATACTCAGTCTGATAAGGCATTAAAGCAATAAACATAAGCAAAAATGAGAAAATACTAACAATAAAATCAGTTGTCATTTGCAAGTCAAATATGTGTATATGTATAATGCAAAACATTATTTCTTAAAATTCATTTAGTTTAAGTAACTGGAAAGAGTAAAAACAGTACATAGGAAAAGTCTAAACTCTCCATCATACCTAATTCATACTTTTAAATAACTTGTTTGATTATACGATGTTAGGTTATGGCAAAAGTCTACAATATTATTCATATTAGGACACATTTTAAATGATATATCATTGCTTTATGAAAAAGTTTCAAGATGAGTTACTTGTAAAATTTCAGAAATTTTAAAAAGTTAAATAATCTAGTAGAATTACTTATTTTTAACCTTACTATTGGAAACTGTTGCCAATTCAGGTCAAGGATTTTAGAGGAGACTTCTGAAAAGAAATTTTCTTCCTTTAAGAGAACCCCCTGCCCATCAAAAAGAGGAAGCATGATGCTCCGTTAGCAACCATGAGGGAAGTCAGTTGAGTCAAAATCACTTTTAACTTATGCAAATAAAAATTTAAAAACTATGAGAAAACCTTGAATAAATAATAAAGTTAATAAACACATGTTAAAAATTAAACAAGGCAGGGCCAGCGCAGTGGCGTAGTGGTTAGCTTCAGCGGCCAGGGGCTCGCTGGTTCAGATCCCGGGTGTGGACCTATGCACTGCTCATCAAGCCATGCTGTGGCAGGTGTCCCATATAAAGTAGAGGAAGATGGGCACGGATGACAGCTCAGAGCCAATCTTCCTCAGCAAAAAGAGGAGGATTGGCAGTGGCCGTTAGCTCAGGGCAAATCTTCCTCAAAAAAAATAAATAAATAAACATTATTTTCCCAAATAACTAAATTGTTTAGACAGAATGTAGCTATTAAATTTCAGGCAGAACAAGCTACAGATGTACTGTAAAGTATTTATTTTCCTATCTCTCCTATAAATTTTGGATTCATTGCTGAAGATAACTAATGGTAAAAATAATTTTAAATAAAAAACAGCTATTTTTCAAACAATTCCTCACAGTTTAATAATGTTCCAGGTTTTTTACAGTTTTTATTGTCTAGAAATTCTATCATGGAATAGAATAGAGATCAATATATATGAACCCAAAGAGATAATTTCACTGCTAGGAGGCAGAAAGATATCCTGCAAGTCAAGTGCATAGACATTATGTCATGTACTTTGGCTGCTCAGAGACCTCCTTATAACTATGATAACTATCCTATAGGTAATTAGGGTTATCAAATAAGCAAAGTGATATTATTGTGGGGTTTTTTTTTTGGTGAGGAAGATTGGCCCTGAGCTAACATCTGTGCCATCTCCAGTGGTCTACACCTCTAAGACTTTACCCATTCCTTTCATGGACACACTCCAAATTGTTCCTCCTCCAAAACAGCAACATTCTAACCACAATCTCATAGCCTTTCAGAAATCTCACTTCTATATTCTTCATCCTCACAATCTCTTGACCACTCATATCTTTATTTATCAGTCTTCTCCTGTCATTTTCCTCCCTATCCAACTTAGATCCCAAGGACCAACAAATGAATCATTCTCTTGCTCGTATCCTTAATTCCCTTCTCCCATTGTCCTTTATTCTATCTTCTGGTAAAACAACATTGCCCCACAATCCTTCAATGTTTCTCAAAAAAAACTCCCTCTTCTCCGTATCTTCTTTCCACAACCTCCCTGCTCCTACTCAACAAGCAAATCTACTGCATCGAGAAAATAGGAACGATCAGGTGGAAACCCCCCAGCCTCGCGTCAGTGAACCTTATACAACTTGCACACTTTGTCCCTTTCCCTCTGGCTAACAGGAAGAAGGTGTACATCCTCCTATCTAAAGATAATCTTTCACCTCTGCTCTGGATCCCATTCCCAAGAATTTTACTCTTCACCCTCTTTCCTCTGCATCTTCAACCTCTTTCTATGGGCCTCCTCATGCCAGCATTGAAACATGCTTAAATCAATCTCATGTTAAAAACAAAAACAAAGCAAAAAAAAAGGCCTCCCTTGACCCCAGATTTGCCTGCTGCTACTACTATCTTTTTATCCTCCTTGATGTAGTCAAATTTCTTGAAAGAATTATTTAAAATGGATGAATTCACTTCTTCAGCCTACTCTAAATTTCTTGCCCACTGGACATCTCCACCTTTCTATCTCAAATTCAGCTTACTCAAAAATAAACTATTCTTCTCAAATGCACTTTTCATAAGTTACTCCTGTCCTAACTGGTACCAGTATAACTCAGTTTCCTAACCTAAATATATGTATGTTATCTTTCACTTTTCCTTCTCCTCCATCCCCTTTAACCAACTGATCATTAAATTTTGTCCCACCCTCTAATCTATTCACATTTCTCTCGCTTCTCTGCCACTAACCTTAGTAAGAAAAGCATTATATCTTGCCTGATTACTGTGGCTCCTGAGATCCATGCTATCAATCTTGATCCTCTCCAATTCACTCCACACACAGAGTGACAGCTCCAAAACACAAATTTAATTCTATCACTACAATTTAAAATCTTTCCTTGGTTTACCATTACAGGATGATAAATCTCCCTAAATCCTTACCATGATTTCTAAGTCCTGAGTTACCCTATTGCTTGCTTTTCTAGCCTCCATTCTTTCTTCATGTCCTTTCTCATGCTCTGTTCCAGTAATACTGGATGTGTTATGCTCCTTCTTCTCTGGGCTCACTGCATATGATGCTCCCTGCCTGGACGTCATCTTTGCCTTTTCCTCCTCCAGAAACCTTCTCTAATCCCTACGACTAGATTAGGAATTCTTCTATTCATAACTGACTGTTCTTCCTCATGTTGTAACTGCTTATTTACTTATCCATATTCTGAACTAGAATGTAACCTCCCCAAGAGCAGCGATGCTATCTATTCAGTCTCCATGAGGAAAGAGACTTACCTATTTTGTTGATAGTTATGTCTCCAGTTCCCAGGACAATTCTTGGCACATAGTGAGCAAGTAACAAATACTTGCTGAATGAATAAATTTACCTTACACTGTAGTTGTAAGAATTACATAAAGTAACATGAAGAAAGCAACTAGCATGTCTAATTCATAGTAAGCGCTCAATATATTTTATTTGTCACCAAAGTTAAAATTTAGCTGTGTGCTCTAATAAACTTGTACGTTAGATTACTGTGGACAAAATGACTCAATGTGTTGACTTACTGTGTGTTGAATTATTAGAGACACAATTAGAGAAAGAAGTGTAGCCAGATAAAACAGAAGACTAAGATGCAGGAGAGCCATCTTTGACAGTCATCTATTTTTCACCTTTGGGTAGGAGAAACAAAAATATAAACCAAACCAAACAAAAAGCTGAAAGTCTAGCAATGAGGAAATCTTTCCAACAACAGTAGTCATTTTTAGTCTGGGTAAAGACTACTGTTGATTCAAGTCAATATACTCAGTTTGTCTCTACTGCACCAGAAGCATATAAAGATATTCCACCTTCTCCCTTGCTTTTCCTCAAAGGTAGTTCATTGGCTTTCCCCTAAAATATACCAAAATACAACAAAAATAGAAATAAACCTCAGAGTAACAAGGTGGCCTTACCTACTATATAGCCAAAATACTAAAAATTCTATAAACTTGATGTTTCTTTACAGCAGTGGTTCTAAGATCATGAACCATGGTATTCAGGTTCATTTATAGGGGTAACATAGTAAATCTACCCTTTTACTTATATTATCAAAAATGGCAGTTTAATTGAATTCATTCATTTTATTATTTATAGTAGAAGTTACTTTTTGGTGGAGAGCTAATGAGAGAACACTAAAATGAAACAGATCAGATAAGTCTACTGCATCTCTCAGCAATGCGGACCAAAGCAATTTGAAAGTCCTTTAAAAACAAAACACACTATAACAACAGTTTAGTTGAAATGCTTAACCTACTCTTTTTAAAAAACGGCATTTTATTTTCTATTTTGCATTACTTGTATAGTATTTATGAAAGTCCAAGTTATAAAAACCAAGTTGGATTTTTACTTCTACTATTACTCTTTGACTAAATAACATGAGCTACTTTTCTAGCAGCTTGACTTGGGCCCAAATACCATTGCTAACAAAACCTAGATACTGAATCCTAGGTTGGGGGGGTGATTATAATATAACCCACAATTTAATTCCAATAAAAACAATAAGAACAACTGTTTAAATAAGTTAGTGAAAAAATAATGAGTTTGGCTCTTTTGTCATCTTTATTTTATTCTTAAACAGTTTATCAATACCCATCCTACATTAATTCATACATTCACTCAATCATTAAGGACTATTTCGGGTAAGGCTCCTTCTGCTAAGGCCATACTTCATGTCATTTAATGACCGTGCCATTAAGTAGCTAAGGCAAAATATTTGGGCAGGAAAATGAAAAGAAAGACTTCTTTATTAGAAATCTTTTAATTTAGTTTTTATAAAAGCAAAATACTGTAATAAAACCTGAAGTAACAACCAGGATCCTGCAAATCATCTAATGTAATACCTCTCGAAGTGGATCTTCAAAAAAAGTAATACTGAATAAATGAGTGAATAGATTTAGAAAGTCAATATCACTTAAAGAATTCAAGACTTCCTCCGAAAAAATTTTGGATATAAAAACAATTATGCATTTAACTCAACAATTCACTAAAGCATCTAATCAGAAATTTTTAAAAAAGAACATTTATGTACACTATCCTGAAATAGCTAAATGATGGGGAAAAATAAGAGTAGAAAAATTATAAACAACTGCAGAAAATAAAACGGAATTTTCTTACCCAAAGATGATTTTACAATTGATTTAATTCCTGCATAAACCAACGATCCTTTGTTGCCTGGAGACTTCTGATCCATATCCTCTGTATACTGCTTCATAAGTATTTAAATGCATAGGAAATACTAGTAGTGATGCATAATAAAAATTTCAAAGCTAAATTTCTTTTGATTTGGAGCCAATTCATAATAGGCATCAGTGCAAGTAAGCTGGTTCTACTCTCTTGTAGAGAAACAGTTTCTTCCTCCTACATGATCTGCAAAGCAGTATTTCAAGTTCAACAGTTTTAAACAATTTTACTTTGTAATTTTAGTATTATGTAACTTGTATTTGCATATAAAACATTCAGCGTTATATTTACAGACTGACCTTTCAGTAAACTTCAAGAACATTTCTATCTGATTCATTTCACAAAATTCACAACGCAAAGGATATAGTGCAGAGTATACCAGAGTGACTTGAGCTGTGGATCTTCATTTCCAGCTAAAATATGGTTTCTCCACACCTGTTCTGTATCAAGTCCATACCTTGATAAAGCCCGAAGGCGCATCTTTGTTGCTATATCTTTTTCTAAGGAATTATCATTTTCTTCTTCTGCACATTCATACAAATGACGACCACAAGCCCACATTAAAGATGTAATTGGGCTCCAGGCAAGAGATATCCTTTCAAAAACAGTGAAGTCGGACATTGTTCGGTTGGGAGTTACAACTATCATTCGATTTTGACTTGTTGGATGCCAAGCAAAGGAAGCAATATAATTGTCACAAGGTTGCACACTTCTTTCAATTATTGTGGGTTCGGTTTCATCCCCAATGGGAGTGGGTGTGTGCTGCATATCATATAATCTAATAATATTACTATCCCTTGTTAAAGTGGCAAGTAGACCAGTCCTAGTTGGACACCATGCTACTTTTGTTAAGGGCTTTGGTTGCTCAGTCAAAGTCAAAACTGGCTTCTCGAATTTCCTAAGATCCCATATTGCAACCTGACCTTCATAGAAGGAAGCAACACGATCATGGAAGTATGGGTCTACTGTCACCCCCTGAACAGCTTTTGTATTTACAAACATCTTTTGGCTTGTATTCCGAAGATCGAATATGGCTAAGTTACGATGCATACCAGCAAGGAGAAGTTTCTGGTCTCGTGGAAGCCAACAAAGAGAAAGACAGGCATCATTCTGTCCTAATTCATAAAGTGGTTTCGTTACTAATAATGTTGTTTCAGTTTCACCTGCTGAAAGTCTCACTTTCTCCATGGGAACTATATCAGGAGTATATTTGCTGCAGATATCCCATATCAACACTGAAAAATCAGCTCTATGTTTATCTAGACCAGCAGCAAGCCAGTTACTATCCAGCGGATTCCATGCAAGGGTATTACATTGTCGTGCATGTTTTGGAACAAATTCTTTTCCTATCAAATCTTTGAACTTTGAGTTATGATCTTGACCAAGACTTGTAAGAACAACTCGACCATTTGCTTGTCCAACTGCTAGGAGACATTCAGGATCATAACTGAGATACCAGGCAACACATTTCATGTAGGGTGTATCTGAATTTATCGACAGTAATGTAGCCGCAGAGTCTTCAGATAAACGTAAAGATCCGGCTTTGAGTTCTGAATTCACAGTAGATTCCACATGATAAAGGCTCAGTTCTGAGTCACACACAACAAACCTATCAACCTGGTGTGGTGCCCACAATATATCAGGTTTGGTACCACTCATGTTTATTGATGTGCTCAAAGAGTCCAGTCAGGTCCATTCACTGAAAATCTGTTTAAAAATAAAAAGTTTTAAAATGTCAACAAAATATAATTCTAAGTTGAATAAACTATTCAGAAAGTCAGGAAATTATACAGGTACCCTGTTTTTCAATATATTTATATTTCTTCTATTTGCTATGAATTCAAGACAATATTTATTAATTAAAAGGGAAAAAGAAGAACTTCCTCCAATAACATGCACTGGTAGGAATCAGAAAACTCCATTCTGGCTTTACTTCCCATGATCAATTATCTTAATTGCACTGTTACCAGCACCTTCAATTTAACCTTAGGGTTAAAAACAACTTCAGTGTGGTGACCAAATTAATAAGTATCATCCCTTTGAAGGGGGATAAAACTTTAAAGGGTTATGAATCACGTTCCCAAGCAATAGTTTAGAGCGGCACTATCCAACAGAACTTCCTGCAATCATAGAAACGTTCTATATCTATATTGTCCAACATGGTAGCTACTAGCCCCATGTGGCTACTGAGCGCTACCTAGTGTAAATTTTAAATTTTATTGCTTAATATAAATAGCCACACGTGGCCATCATAACAGGCAATGCAGCATTAAAGCACAATGCTACCAGTAAGCAGAGGTCTCTTCCTCAACTTTCAAGAGTAAGCAGCAGCCCTATAAGGCAGAATAAACATTGGAATGTAGTTCTATTCCTAACTCTGATATATATTAGCTATATGCCTTGGAAATGCCTTGTGTTTGGGGGTTCTTTTGTTTTCTCATCTGTATAACGTAAGAGTTGGTTTAGATGAGCGTTTCCCAAACTTCAATTATTCAAGTACCACCTGTGCCATCATTTAAAATTTTTCTTTAAATCGACTCATTTCTAAAATCTGAAAATCAACTTTTACCTCATCATAAGATGCATAAACCATGGATATAATATGCTAATTATATTTTTTCCAACATACAGTAAATATATAACTATTAAACATGCTTGAGTTTTACCTAAAATCATCCTCTTTACAACCAGTGGTACACATACCGCATTCTGGGAAACTAAGTGATCATTAGAGGCTCTTTCAGTTTTCAATTCTATAAACTTTGAATAAGTATCGAAATGGGATTTTTGAAAAGAAATCTAACACTTTAAGCACAAACCAAAAACAGCTCTGTTAGAAATGTTAATTTAATAATAAAAGCTGCCTACAAAAATTTAAACGTCAGTTTCTAACCAAGTCTGGCTAGAGGGTACAGTCTGGATTAAAAATGAACAAAGATACTTACAATCTTCATGGCAACTGGTACCTGTACAACCATGTTGTCAGTTCTTAGAAGGTGAAGCTACGGTTCATTCATCTCTCTATCCTCTGTACCAGATGTAGATCCTGGCACAGACTCCTATTAAAGATTACTAAATAAATTCAATTCAAACATACTTGCTTTACTTTTTGATCTTGTAAAAGTTTCCTTCAGGAATTATCAGTCTAGAATTTCAATAGACATAAAATTTAGATGACTGGAAAAAACCTCTAAGAATTCTTATACTGGCTTATTTCCTTCCTTAACAGTTCTGAAGCCCAAGAATCAGTCATTTCAACTATATTCTTACTGGCACACTCAACTTCTTCATGTCCTTGCCACTTTGGGTTTGCCTTCCCCAACCCTAGATTAACCCAATTATTTACCGTCTTCTTTCCTCAACTCAGGCTGCCGGGTCTCACGGCTCTCCAGACTGACTCCATAAGAAATTAAGGTATACGACATGTCTAGCCTGTGGTGCTGGTTCAGCAATTCTTTTATTCATCTTTCCACTCTGGCCTTCATGAAATTCATCCTTATATAATACCACAATGATCCTTTTGAAACACAAACTTAACCAGGTTATCTAACCGCTGCTTAAAACCCCCTAATGGTTTCCAACTGCTCTTATTACAGACTTCCAAATCTTCAACACAACCTACAAAACCCTAAGTGCTTTGGCCTCTATCTACTGCTCTGACCTCAAGGCACACCCATTCTCCTTCTTGAAAACTGTTCTAGCTACATCGTCCTTTTAAATTCCTAGACTGTAACCCCCGTGCCGCCTCCACTCACCACATCTTTGCAAACGCTATTCCTTCTGGTTGGAGCATTCTCCCTCCCTTCTTGGCCAAGTTTTAACACCTGTTCAACCTTGACAACAACCCATACTCTATCCCCTCCCCGGTCTAGGTCAGGTTACCGAGATGTATACTCTCACTGAACAGTATTTCTTCCATTTAAACCACGTTCTCTGTCTCTCCTACGAGATTATAAGCTCCATAAGAGCAGGTAAAGTATCTTTTGCTCTCTATTTGTACCTCTAGTACTCAGCACAGTGCTAGGCACTTTGCAGATTTTTTTTTTTCTTAAAGATTGGCACCTGCACTAACACCCAAGACCACCACCCCCATCCCCGCCCCGGTACACAGTTGTATATTCTAGTTGTGGGTCCTTCTGGTTGTGCTATGTGGGAGGCCGCCTCAACATGGCTTGAGGAGCAGTGCCACGTCCGCGCCTGGGATCCGAACCAGTGAAACATCAGGCTGCTTAGGCAGAGAGAATGAACTTAACCACTCAGCCATGGGGCCAGCCCCTAGATATTTCATAATTATTTGTTAAATGCTCCTTGTGACACTTCTCACACTGCTATCCCCTAATTTTACCAATCTCATGCTTCCACCCCACTACCCTTCCTAGTATAGGTTGGCTTCAGCCAAGAGCAATGTGCCTACTGTCAAAACTGGTTCCCATGATTGGCAAGAGCACACAGTGAGCCACCCTAAGAAAGGATCACTCTAATACACTGCCTTTCATTTATTCTGTAAATATCTATTGGGCATCCTCTATGTTCTAGACACTGTTCTAAATGCTGGGAATGCAGTAGTGAACAGTGACAGATAAGGCCCTGGTTGCTATGGACTGAACTGTGTTCCCCCAAACTTCATATCTTGAAGCTCTAATCCCCCATGACTGTATTGGAGATAGAGCCTTTAAGGAGGTGATTAACGTTAAATGAAGTCATAAGGGTGGAGCTCTGATCAGATAGGACTGGTACTCTTATAAGAAGAGGAAAATACCAGAGCTTTCTCCCCACCAGGTGAGGATAGAACGAAAAGGCAGCTGTCTGCAAGGCAGGAAGAGAGCTCTCACCAGAACTGGGCCATGCTGGCACCCTGATTTCAGACTTCTGGGCTCCATAACTGTGGGAAAATAAATCTCTGTTGTTTAAGCAGCCCAGTCTATGGTATTTTGTTATGGCAGCCCAAGCAGACAAATAGACTAGTCTAATAAACCCTCATTCTGGTGCTGAAGTTATGTCCAACCTTAAAGAGAATTTAAAAATTTAAGAATGAGAAGGAAGAGAGGAACCTCATGCAATAGGAAGTAGCTAAGACAATAAAAAGAGCAGATACTGCCAGGTAAGCGTTCATACTCATGCCCTCAGAGGAAACCTCTTAATTTGAAGTGTCCTAAGAGCTGGCCCATCTTCATATCTCAATAAAAGATAAATGCTTAAATAAACACACTTTTTATCTAGACTTCCATTGCAGACCGCACTCTTTAAAAGATCTACAGTAGGAAAATTTGGTGCCACATGGAAAAACCCATCTTAAAAAACACAAATAGAAATTGATACTGTAATTTAGAAAACTATTTGATTTACATGACTCTCAGTGGAGAATTAGCAGCATTTCTTCTGACGTTAAGCATGTAAAATATTTGTATTACTATCCACAAAATATGACTACAGTAACGTACAGAATCACAGAACTTGAGAGCCAGAAAGCCAACAGCAAACCCTTCTCATTTCACACAGGAGTTAAAGGGAAGATCAGATGTTTTGGTTCTTGTCCAACACCTCCCAACTCCCACCCTAGATTATGCATAAAGGATCAGCTACATCATTTCAAAATGAAAACGCAAGGCGTCCTTGTTAAAAAATTATTAAGAATTTCAAGACGGTAACAGCTGAGCATTAAACCAAAGTGCCAGCCCTTCTAAACGATGGGCCTTGCATGACTGCACAGGTTACATGCCATGAAGCTAGCCCTGAAGAGAGAGGTATATCTATAAGCACCCTCTGAAGAAATCTATTTCTTTACAATCCAACACACAATACAGATGGATCCTAACTCATGAACATTAACACTAGGAATATGGTGGAGAGCAGAAAAAACTGAACCTGGAGGCCGAAGACCTCTGGCCACTAGTTAGACCCTAGCAAGTCCCTTTATAGTCCAAGATGAGACAGAATGCATCCTATCTCCATCTCACAAAGCTATGACAATCAAATTAAGTAAGTTCTTTGCATCACACGTTAGTGTCAGTACCATTCCCTCAAACAGCCCTGGAAGTTAGTGTTTTCAAATGTTGGAGAGATTGAAAAACTGGGGGTTTGCAATCATTATAGCTTACATTTAGATCACCTTCAAGGTTAACAGGTATTCAATTCCCATCAATGGTTTCTGAGCAAAGGAAAGCCGTGTTAATTCTGTGTTCCTCACTAGAACATCTATAAAAGCATCGTCCACCAGAAATATAGTGTGAGCCATATGACTTAAAATCTTCTAGTAGCCACAATGAAAAACTAAAAAGAAACAGTAGAAATTAAATTTAACAATATATTTTATTTAACCCAACATCAAACAATATTATCTTTTTCAACAGGTAACAACGTAAAAATTATTAGTGAGAATTCTTACACTTTATGGTACCAAGTCTTAGAAATCCATTCCGTATTTTACACTTAGAGCACATCTCAATCCCATGTGGCTATTGGACAGCGAAGATCTATAATACTAACTGTATAAGGTATTCAATCACCCTTTCACATCCTTTTTGTCATTGTCTTCCACTTTTCTTACCACTACACATAAATAGTAGCAGTTTCAAGAAATTTCCACCATCACCACCTTCAAGGAGATGCACTGTATATATCCAAATTCCCCATAAAATATTGTTATAGAAAACGCCTGCAAACGCAGTCACTTGCTAAGCAATTTAGCAATGCTTGTGGCCTAAGCGAGCAGCTTTATTCATCCTCCTAGGGAATTTTCACCACTCCTATCTATCAGGGAACCGCGTTACCCGGGCGACAGGCCCTTTAAGAGGTCTGTCATAGAGCACAACCAGAGCCGAGAGCATTGCTATTAGGGGTAAGGCAGGAGTCTGAGGGCGACTCTCACGCTCCACACGCCGCGCTGCGCCTCTCGTCCAAGGCGAGGCCGCGGGGCCGCACGTCCCGCCGCGCCGGACGCTGCAGCGCGGCCCCCGAGGAGCCCCCGCGCGCCCTGAGGCTGCCCGCAGCTCCGAAGGCCCCTCCGAGGCCCAGCG
Source organism: Equus asinus (assembly GCF_041296235.1). Classification (NCBI taxonomy): domain Eukaryota; kingdom Metazoa; phylum Chordata; class Mammalia; order Perissodactyla; family Equidae; genus Equus; species Equus asinus. The sequence goes on along the minus strand of NC_091790.1, from coordinate 140,990,682 downwards.
CGGTCACCCGGCCGCGCCGAACGCTACTGCCCGCGCCCCGCGCCTCGGCTCGGAGGAGGCCCCGGCTCCGCCCCCGCCCGGGCCTTTCAACTGGGCTCTCCCGGGCCCCTCGCGACGGCGCCGGCGTCCCAAGCCACAGACCCGGGGCCGGCCGTCAGGAGAGCGGAGACGCGGCCCAGGCCGCACTCACCGACCTGAGGAGGCAGCGCGGCCAGCGTCCAGCCGCTTCCGGGCCGGTCGCCGCCCCTCTCGCCGCGGGAGTCCCAACACGAGCAAGATGGCGGCGCCGGGGGCGCGGCCAGTAAGCTGGGCTCCCAGGCCGGGGTCCACGTCTCACCCGAGCCTCGGCCTCGGAAGGGGAATTCCCCATGCGCGAGCACCGCCCCGGGGCGGGGCCACTGCCCTGGAGGCCCCGCCTGCCGGCCGAGCGCGCCGGTGCCTCAGCAGGCCCCGCCCCTGGAGCCGCTGCGGGGATCCGGCGTACGCGGACTTGGACGGCCAGTCAGAGCTGCGGTGTCGTTTTCAAGCGCTTCGCACGCTTTAGCTCATTTGATCACTTTAAATTTCGTTAAAAGTTTATTGTGGGCCATCAATGTAGTAGAAAGTCTAGAGTATTGGGTTCACGATTTATTCACTCATGTTCATTCCACAAACATGTCTTGAGTGCCTGTTGTGTGCTGGAATGCTGGGGAGACTCGAGTGGACGAAAAAGACGTGGTCCCGGCAGGAAACAGGCAATTAGTGATGCCTCGTTAGGGCTAATACAGTGCTCCACGGAAGGGGTGACCCCTAGCGTTGGGGGTGGAGGAATGCTTCCCTGAGGACCACTAGGCTGAGAGAAGAAGGATGAGTATGGGTTTAGCCTGGAAAGGGAACAGGGCGGAGAGGGTTGGAAGAGAAGAGGTTTCTAGCGGAGAAAGAGCAAGTGCGGCCTCAGGAAGGGGGGCATAGCAGTGGGGAAGGAGTGGAGTGTGGATGAATGAGCAGAGGAAGTGGGGAGAGATTGAGATGCACTATCAGAAAGGCGTTTGGAAAGGAGGTTAGTGAGTTTGGATGGACTTTCCTAAAGGCAATGATGGGGTCATTGAAGTTTTTTAACCAGACCAGTGGTGTGATCAGTTTTTCCAAGGGGAAGGGGAAGGGTTAGGTAAGTATTCGAATAAGGGATGATGGTAACCCAAACTACAGGGGGTAGAGAGAGTGGGGATGGAGAGAAGTGTGTGGCCCGGAGAATATTTAGAAGGTGGGATGAACAGAGCTAGATGATTGCTAAGTGAGTGAGGGGCAAAGAAGATTCTAGGTTTCTGGTTCCCATCACTGAGTGAACGGTGCTGCCACAGGTGTTACAAATCTGACCTAGAGGCTTTCTTCACACGTCTGGCAATCTTTGCTTGTCTGTTTGTGCTTAAAAGTGGGTGGTCTTGGGCTTGTGGTGATTGATATAAGCAGCAAAATGAGCTTAGTCCTGATGATCTTCAAGGCAGATAGTTTTGGTAAGAGGGTGAGTTTGAGGTCAGTGCTGCCTTTGGGGGTCTGAGGCTCCTTTTCCCTCCTGCTGTTGGAGAAGTGGAGGCTGAAGAAAGTGCTATACTACTGAGGGGAGATACCCACAGGACTCATCATTTCAAACACGATTTTCCCAGTCCTCTCAATCATTTTGGCCCTGGCCCCAAATCCTGACACGCAACCTCAAATCAGTACAAGTCTCTTTCTTATCCCCTCCTACCATGCATAGCTGAGGAAAACATCTCCCCGCGTGCTCAAATGACTTTGCTTCCTACTTCAGAAAGAAAATTAAAACTATCTGGTAGGAATTCCCACAGCCTCTTACTGTTTTCTCTTTCCTTTCCCCAACATCTTCATTCACTCCCATTCTTACCTTCTTCTAGCTCACATAGAGGAAGAGGAGGGACCCTGTATGTTTCTCCTCTTCTGAGACCTTCTACCATCAATTTTCTCCTCTTCCACGTGTCTTCAACCTCTCTATTTGTACTGGGTCTTTACCTTCAACATATGTTCAAGTCACTCTCATTTCTCTCCTCAAAGGAGAGGACCACACTCACTCTCTCTAATCCTCTATCCTCTTGTCCTTCCCTGAATTTGCTTCACTTAAGCTTTCAGGCCCACCACCTCACCAAAACTGCTCTTTATTTGCCTGTAGTTGTCTTCCTTTTCTAGAACATATGTTCCATATAGCCAGTTTTCATTCTGTTATACCTCCATCCCTAAGTGTTAGCAAGACGCTTGGTGACCCAGTCAGAGATGACAATTTCTTGGCCTCCCTTTCAGCTAGGTGTGGCTAGATCAAAAAGAAGTGACCAGTAAGATGTTAGTAGAACTGGATCATGTCCCTTAAAAAAGAAGCTGCTTGCCATTCACTTCCTCTTCTCCCTTCCTGCTGTCTAGAAAATAGCAGACAGCATTTTCTTTGTGGTTAGTAAACTTTTAGTATAGAACTTTGGATTTTCTATAGCACCTGCTGCAAAATGTGTATTCAAAAAATATTTACTGAGTGGGAGAGGGCATTGTATTTATTGGAAGATTAAACTGTTTCAGAGACTTTAACAGACTGGTCTGAGGTTACATTAATTATCTTTATCAAACATTCATTTTGCAATGGCAACCAGAGTTGCTATATTTCAGTCTCAGTGAGTTTTTTTTTAATTTAGACTTTTGTGTCCCTAACAGGATATTGTTCTTTTTAAGCTCCTTCCTTTTTGTTGTGGTGAGCTAGGAAAGGACTTTTTTGTTCTGGTTTTAAACCAATAAAGGACAGCAGTTGAAGCAACTGCTAATTTCCTTAATACAATTGCTGTTGGAACATTCTGTGGAGTTTGTGACCGGCTAATTCCAACTCCCTTTATTTCTACAAGCAAAAAATCAGTGTGTACCTGAGAGCAAATTGTACTGTTAAGCATCAAGTAGAAAATTAAGACCTTGTGAACATGTAATATAGCTTAAGGAATCTTTTTACAAAGTTTAAGGATCTGAGATATCTTAAAATAGTGGTCTTTGGGGGCTGGCCCCATGGCTGAGTGGTTAGATTTGCGCACTCTGCTTCAGCGACCCAGGGTCTTGCTGGTTCAAATCTTGGGCGCAGTCATGCCACTGCTCGTCAGGCCATGCTGGGGTGGCGTCCCACATGCCACAACTAGAAGGACCCACGACTGAAAATACGCAACTATGTACTGGGGGGCTTTGGGAGAAAAAGGAAAAATAAAATCTTAAAAAAAAAAAATAGTCGTCTTCAAAAAGCATTCTAGCACACTGCCAAATCAATGGTTTAAATCAATGCACTTGTTCATACATTATTGGAATTACATCTAACGTTATCATAATAAATTTACATAATAGCAAAAAATATGATTTTTAATACATTTATAATATTTAAATTGTAAATAAAACTATTGCATCACACTTTGTATCCCATGAATACATTTACTGGGAGTTTCTCACTATCATTCATTTAAAAATTTGTGAATAAGTTATTCTTTAATTGTAGGAAATTTTATATTTTTCTATTTTTTTTCTTTGAATTTGTATTTCCAGTCTACTTTCTCCCACTGGATTATTTATTTTTTTGACAAGAAATAATTATATAGCATATATTATGTGTCAGACACTTTACAACATAGGCTCATTTAATACTCTCTCTCAGGTTGGGTGCCCTGGGAACCGTATTCCAAGATGGAGATTAGGATGTAGGATTCTTATTCAGGGGTGTTCTTGAGATCAACACCTGTGAAAGGGAGGAAGAAGATGCAGGATTGGGCAGAGGGAGAACCTGAATTTTGATTCAATACTAACAAGGGCCTCAGCCATTCCATGGGAAAATTTGCAACTGGACTGGCCCTTCAGAGTTGTCTTGAGTTGAGATGAGGGACCCAGGCCTTTATACTAACTACCCCACTGATGTGGATGTGTCCTTGATGTGAGCTGTCCCTCGAAGGAAGCATGACTTTGAGTGAAGCAATTTTCTCAGGCAAGCCAGTCCTCTAAGAAGGCTGACACCTCAAGGATGTCTGCTGGCAACACTCCCGACAGCTGAAGGATTAAGACATTCATTACTGAGGGGGGACATCTGGGAGGTGTACCATAGAATCCACCACATCTTTATCACAATTTCATGAGCATGATACTGTTATTTTTCCCCTTTTACAGATGAGAAAACTGAGGTACAGAATGGTTAAATAAATTGCCCAAATATCTCTTAAGTAGTGGAACTAGGATACGACCCCAGGCAATCTGGCTCCAGCATTATGCTTCTAACTACTGGCCCACGCACTATCAAATGGAATAGCCACTTAATCTAGTTTCTCGGTGCCATTAAAACAATCTTTTAAAACAGACATTGGCAAATGTTTTTTGGTAAAGGGCCAGATAGTGAATATTTCCAGCTTTGCAGCCTATATTGCCTCTGTCACATCTGCTCAATCTGCTGTTGTAGTGCAAAAGCAGCTATAGGCAGTCCGTAAGTAAAGAGTGTGGCTATGTCCCAGGAAAACTTTATTTACAGAAACAGCATGGCAGGTTGGGTTAGTCTGCTAACCCCTGTAATTGAAAAATATTTAAAGATAGAGGAAACATGCAAGATTTATTGTTATAGGAATAGAATAGTAGCGAATGGGATACACATAATCATCCTAACCTTATTTTTTAAAGACTAAAGGGAATTATGCCAACCTTTTAACAGTAGCTATCTCTGTGTGGTAAGTTTAAAAGCGATCCTTATTTTCTTCATTATGCTTTTCTATGTTTACTGAAATAAAAATGTAAAACTATTTTTTTTTAGATTGGCCCTGAGCTAACATCTGTTGCAAATCTTTTTTTCTTCTTCTACTTCTGCTCCCCAAAGCCCTCCAGTACATAGTTGTATATTGTAGTTGTAGGTCCTTCTGGCTGTGCTATGTGAGATGCCACCTCAGCATGGCTTGGTGAGTGGTGCCATGTCCGTGTCCCAGGATCTGAACTGGTGAATCCCTGGGCCACTGAAGCAGAGCCCACAATCTTAACCACTTGGCCACGGGGCCGGCCCCTTAAAACTTTTTTAATGAGAAAATAAACCAATGAATATTATTTTAAAGAATATAGTTGGAGGGATTAGGACGCTAAATTCCATAGTGATTGAGAGGCACCTCATAATCCTATGCCCACAGAGTTAAGGCAGAAATAATAAGGTTCAAGCATCATGCTAAGTGCTCTGTTAACTGGGGCAGTGTTAGGATGATAACTGCAACAAGGGTGATGCTGACATTTCCTGCTTTGCTCATTGCTTCTTCACAGGGTCTCTGTTTCATTTGTGGGTAACCTGGTATTATCGGCTGAATGTTCGTATCCCCCCAAATTGGTATGTTGCAATCGTAATACCCAATGTGATGGTATTAGGAGGTGGACCGTTTGTGAGTTAATTAGGTCATGAGGGTGGAGCCCTCATGAATGAGAGTAGTGCTCTTATAAAAGGGACCCCAGAGAGCTTTCTCACGCCTTTTCTGCCATGTAAAGACACAATGAGAAGTCAGCACTCTGAAACTGGGAAAAGGGCCCTCACCAGAACCCGACCATGCTGGCACCCTGATCTCAGACTTCCAGCTTCTGGAACTGTGAGAAATAAATTTGTGTTGTTTATAAGCCACCCAGTCTATGGTAATTTGTTATAGCAGCCCAAACTGACTAAAAGATTTGGCTCATCCTTTCCAACGATCCCTGAAGCACTGAAGCCATCAAAATTACTCTCAAATGAGCACTGCTAATCCCAGCGAAACCACAGCCATCTCACTGCCTGGCCTCTTCCCCTCATGGACAGGATTTGAGTAAATCACATGTGGGCTTTTGAAACAGATGAGGTAGCTAAATTCTAATCTCGCTGCTCCCATAGCCATTGCCCTAGTTTAGGTCTTAATTACTGTTCACCCAGACAGTAGTATCCCAACTGACCTCTGGATCCCCTGTTCCTACTCTTTGACTCTAAACTCTCTCCTCTGTGTGGCTCGAATGATCTTCCTGAAGCACGTCTTAAGTGATCCTTTTATTTAGAACCCTTCATTGGTTCACATTCCCTACAGATCAACATCGAAACTCCTCAGCCTGGAGTTAAGATGTCAATATTCTAAGTCTCAACAGATGATGAGGAAGAAAATTTGTATTTTCAATGGATCCCATTAGTTTTAGAATTACCTAAACCAAATGACAAAACAGTTGTAAAAGTAGGCTTCTTTTGACAGTCAAATGAGAAAAAGATTCCTATAACCAACACTGAAAGTTAGACATATATCAAACTATGAAGATAATGTGTTCAGAACCAGTGTCATTTTGAGGAATAGAGTAGGTCACAGAAAAGTAAAAGCATATCTGATTGGCCTGAGTCAATAATTTGGACTGTTTCTGATGTAATGGACAGTGTGTGACTATAAAACCTTCAAATGGATAATGGACTTGATTCTCATGTTCAAAATCTTGGGCCATCAGCAGCATATTTGAGAAGCTAAACCTGACTTTCTTGGTTAAGTATAATCGTAACCTCAGGAAGAAATGGAAGAGGTAAGAAATCAGAAGCAGAAAGAGAATCAGGATTAGAATCAGGGCAGAAATGATGAGAAAACAAATTTACTTCTTAAGCTTTAGCCCTTCGGTAACTTCTGTATCAGTCAGTTTTGTAATCATTGCACTGTTGAGTATATTTTGTCTTCTTTTGAAGAACATTTAAAAGACTCTGCTACTCTAAACTTGAGAAGAGGGATTCAGTTAGCAACAATGTTTACAAGTTTGGAGAAATCTAATTTATTAAGTTAATATATTTTCAATGTATTGGTTGTATAAATGAGGTAAATATATATATTAATTATTTAAATATTAATAAATTATATATAGTAGTGAATATTCCTCTTGTAACATGCACAAAAGCTTCTGGGATATTGCAAAAAAAGTTATCAACATGAGGCTGTCCCCATTCTGGCTCAACAAGTCTTTCCCATTTGATCCCTTAACCCACACTAGCTCTAGCCCTGCTGAACTGTTCCCAATTACTTTACGTAGCACTTTGTCTGTAACATGTCCTTGTTCCATTTTTTCCCTGGAATGCCCTTCCCCAAGTCTTAGAAAAATTAAACTCTATCTGTCCCTCAAGATATGTTCCTCAGCCCGTCCCTAAAGTCTCCCACAACTGGAAGTGCTGTCTACCTTTCTGAACTCCTTGGCACCTTGCCTGCTGTGCTTCTATCATACTCCTCGTCTCTTTACATACACATTTATATATAATTATGTATTATAATAATGCTATTACCTATTATATTATGGTATACTCATATTGTTCGACTGTGAATTCCCTGAGGGTGAGATACATGTTACAATTGTTATTGTTCCCCTCATTACTTGCTAAATCAAAACAATGAATGTATGATGAAAAATTATGCAAACATATGAATGCTTCCATTCCAAGTCAAAATTTAAAAATATTATTGTGAAAACCATATGGAAGGAAATGTCTTCAAATTCAGATATTCCTACCATGCACAACTGTTTTTATTTCTCTGTTTCTCTTTCAGGATTTAGCCATGCTCATACAGCATATTTGTTTATGTAACAGGATGTTAAAAATAGAATTGTCATCTCTCGTTTTGGCTAGATCCCCACTAAACTGGAACAGAACAATAGGTGATGAATATTCCCACATCCCAAAGTGAGATGCTACCACCTATGCAGAGCTGGAAAAGATTTTGTAACCTGAAGACCCAAAGCCTCTTGAAGGATGTAAAGAACTTGGAAATGAAGAGTCTGGGAGAGATTTCTTTGGAGAAATTTGTTTCTAGGAAGTCTCACTCCTAATCCCCTGGAAGAGGTCTGGGGGGTACTGTTCTCTGAGGAGAGCTTGATCTATGCAACTTGGATAAGGGACGTGGGTAGGGAACATGGTGGGCAGCTGTCTGAGCTGTGCCTGAAAATGCTAAAGGCCAGCTAGTTGTTCTGAAGGCAGAGAGGTGAGAGGCGCATCTGTTGGGAACAACCTTCACTCAGAGTTTGTCAGGATAAACGATGCGTGAGCATGCCCTGAGACTGGATGTGGGCCACAAGGGCGAGAGAGGCAGCCTAGAGCAGGTTAATAGCTCTCTGGTGGGAGTGAGGCTATGTCAGCTGAGAGCCATTAGAGGTGCTCCGCTGGAATAGGATGCTGTGAGGGGGGACTGTGTTCGACACCTGCCAGAGAGGAGACCCTCCCAGCTTTAAGAGAACTTTAGATGAGAGATTCCCCAGCAAAGCGGAGTCTCCGACAAGTGCTGGAGAACTTCACAGTGGAGAAAGAGATCACTTGACTCCCTTCCAAAACCAGAGCAAGGTAGTCACCAGTTAAGTAGATCTTTCTGGCCCTTCTACCTGGAAGAGTCAGAAACTGTTCTTCACGAATTTGGGGAAGGCAGAGAGGCACAAAGTGGAAAAGTGGAAAAGTTGGCCACGCGCCCTTTCCCACTGCAGGTTTCCAGCCTGAAGCAAGCCCCAGTTGGGGAGAAAAGAAACTTTAAGCTCAGAGTTTTAGCAACTACATGACAATAGACATTTTAATTATTGGAATGACGTAGTTTTTATAAATAAAGATGACAGAAGTGATTTTTATGTGACAGACTGACCCAAAGACTCATGATACCTGCCTGTCATTTTGTCCAAGTGACAAGGAAAATCCTGCCCTCAAAAGTAGACATGAAAGAACAGTGGGGAGAAAAATAAAGTTGTTTTATAATGCATCCTATGGAGTCCTGCTCTTTCAATAGATTGGTGACATTCGACTGGAATCGGAATGAACAAACTGTTTTAGGCAACTAAAATTTCAAGTCTTTAATAAATTCATGCAACTTGTAAAATGTGATAATAAACATACAAAAAAGCTTTGCAACTCTACACTAAGATGTTAGTTGCATAAACAGTGTGATGTTACACAGGGTCAAGGCCTGCAGTTCTGCAGGTTGGGTATTAAATGCCTCCAGGAGGGCCATTTGCATCATGGTTATTCTGTCAATTGTCAAGGAGCAAGAGTCTTGGGGAAGGGGCAATTTTCTGATATGGGGTATGATACTGTATGTCACATGTATGATACTGTACAGGGAATGATACTGAATATTGTGAGGAGCATTCATACATAGTGTGTAAATTAGGCAAATGCTTGGACAATTAAAAATATTTTTTTGCGATATGGATGTTTATACATTGGGTTTAAAAATAATCTGCTCTCCAAAAAGCAGCTTAATATTTATAAATTGAGGCGAGAAGCATCCTGTAATTATTTATTTAATAGTTTAAAAGTTAAAATTTTTGTTTTTTAACATGCCGGCCAAGGAAATACATACATGTCATATTTGCTTTTTCATGCGTGTGCCAAAAATAAGTGGGTTGGCTATAAATTGAATAGCCCCAAAGACTGAATTTAACTGGAAAAGATTGTTTTAAATAGGAAGACACTCGATTATTATCTGAGAGCAAGTTTAAGCTGTTTTTTTGCTTATCCTATTCTATTAGCAGGAACTTTATCACCCAAATACATGTAAATTCTATATCTCTGGCTGAAGATCTAAACCATTCTTTGTTTACATAGAAATAATTCTTTACATTAATTCCTGAAAATTATATTTATTAGATACATGTCTTATTGCTTAAGAGGTTTTTTTCTTGTAATTTTAATATACATGTCTGGGAAATAAGACTTCCATTTAATAGCCTGTAAAGGCTACTGATGTATTAGAAGCTGCCTTGACATTATTGGATGCAAGTAAGCCCAACCCTGAGTATTAAGTAGAATTGGATCCAAAAAACAGAAGAGGAAACAACACTTCCAAACTCATTTTATGAGGCCAGCATTATCCTGATACCAAAACCAGACAAGGATACCACAAGAAAGAAAATTACAGGCCAATATCACTGATGAACATAGATGCAAAAATATTAATTAATTACATTAAAAACGTTAAATATTAACAAACCAAATTTAACAATATGTTTAAAGGATCATACATGATGATCAAGTGAGATTTATTCCAGGGATGCAAGAGTGGTTCAACAACCACAAAGCAATCAATATGATACCTCACATTAACAAAATGAAGGATAAAAATCATGTGATCATCTCAATAGATGCAGAAAAAGCATTTGGCAAAATTCAACATCCATTTATGATAAATAGAATTGAGTAAGATTACTCATTGTAATAAATGCATTGACTCCACTTGTTTTCTCATGGTTGAAATTAAATTGGTGTTCCTAGTGCCTCTCTAAAATATTAGTTTCTGAAAATTATTCATTTTAACCCGAATTTTTCTTGCCTTTGCATGTATTTTACAAGGTAGGGGTTGAGCAGTGGAAGGTATATAAACAATGAAATAAAATGTAGTCATTTTTAGCTGTGCCTATACATATATACACAGGGAGATGGGGGTTAAGGGTGATCATTATTCGCAACATTCTTCTTCTGGGTTTGCAGTTAATTGAGAAATATACAAAGCAATCAGAGACATGGAGATCAAAATATCAGCATTATTACCAACAAAGCTTGGACATGTAGCTTGGATCTGCAACCCCAACCAAGTTTCCTGGTACTTGCATCCGTGTCTAGATTTTGGGTTTTCTCATCAGAGTCTTCCAGCTGCAAAGGCTATCACTCACTATCTCCCATCCTTGGATTCCCAGTAGTAAATATGGAGAGGATGAGGTCACACATGCATAGGACTTTTAGCACATTAACTCTACTTGTTCAGGAAACATGGATCAATGGTTGTTAGACTATCACCCTCATCATTCAGGATAAATCTAATTGCTCATCCTGTGGGGAGGAGTGATTAAGGAGAGGAAAGAGATACCAAAAGTTATATACTAGCAGAAGTATCGTAGAAATATGACAGCAAGGGCATACTTGTTAAAGAAAATGGAAATGTCAATCAACATTCCAAATGTTGGAACTATAGTCATTGATTAATTGCAACCGTAAGTTGGCTAAGGATGCAAGAATTTGGCAAAAATCAATGAAAGCATTCTGTGAGAATCATTTTACTACACGGAACTTAGAGTATATTGCATATTTCTTTGTTTGTAAATTGTATACTACACACCCTTTACATCAGTAACATGTATAATAAACATATACGTATATATACACACATACATACATGTTCACGCACAAGTGTTAAATACTTTTCAGCAAACCACTGGGTAACATCCTTCTCCTTCATTTCCTTCCTTTCCCTAGGACAATTAGGTACTAAGGTTTTTAATTCTGCTTCTTAAATATTTCTCGGAATTGTTCACTTCTTTCCATTCCCAATGCTGATGGTTGAGAGCCTTATCTCTCATTGGTATTTTAGTAAGTTTTCTAACAGGTCTCTCCGTCTTCATGCTTGCTTCCCTGCAATTAATTCTTCATGCAACCACCAGGGTGATTTTCCTAAAATGAAAATGGCATCATGTCATTTCTCTGCTTAAAATTGTTCAGTGGCTTCTCATTGCTTTCAAGATTAAGTCTAAACCCTTTAACATAGCACAAAAGAAATGCCTAGTTATCCTCTGCTCTCTGCACTTCCAATCTCTGTGTCACAGTCTGGGCTGGGTGCCCTCTTTCCAGATCTCTTTTATAGATATTGTCATGCTATATGCCTTTGCCTTTTGTTGTCTGGTATTTTGTTAAGAAAATTTTCAAACATACAGAAAAGTTGACAGGATTATACAGAAAACCCACCACCAGCCGTCTAGATTCCACAATTAACATTTGATCTACAATTGACATACTTGCTCTATCAAACATCTACTCATCTACGCATCTCTCTGTCCATCTTCTTTTCCTATGATGTGTTTCACAGTAAGTTGCAGATGCCAGTGCACTTTGCTCCCAAACACTTCAGCATTGTATCATTAGCTAGAGTTTGATATTTGATGAGCTAAAACAAATTTTTTTTTGGTAAAATTTGCTATTGCCTTTTACTTACCTGTCTCCTCCACTGGACTGCAGTGACTGGGTCTTATTTGTTTTCTACCCAATGCCTCCATATAGTAAAAACTAAGTTAATATTTGTTAAATGAGTGTATTTCGGATTCCATCAGATGTTAGTTTCTTGATTCATATATAAAAGTAATTTCGTCACCTGTTTGATTCATTTTCTTATTCCCCTACCCAGAAAATTCATAGAAAACAGCTTACAGTCTACCTATTCAGCATCATAGGCAATTAAGAATTTTAATCTGTTAACGATAGTAGACAAGCCGACTCCCACACCATGTCTTTCTACAAAGCCCCACAAGGTGGTGCCCGAATATCTTTTTTCAAACAAGAGTCCCTCGAGACCAATGGTCAGTCCTCAGTTTTTCAAATTCTCATATAGTAAAAATATTAATTCACCTTAAGTCTCTTTCACTGTAAACTTTGTCCATTAACAATTTACCTTCAGTACAGAATTTAAAAGGTCAGAAGAAGAAACAAACTGTTGTGTAGGAGAAACTACAGTATATGATTTAGATGTAACTCAAAAACAGGTGACTCTATAAGCTCAATTAGGGACAATGTTGTATAAACCAGAGGTATAATGGGTTGAGATAATGTGGACAATAAGTTACTTAAGGTTCTTAAAACACTTGTTCCAGGAATTTGATAAGAGTTATTAAAAAACTTTCTTTGTTGGATATTCTTATTAAATCCCAAATGCACTGACCAGAAAACTCAAATAAGTGTTGAGTTTCTGCAGCCTATATTACTCATGAAAATGATGATATCTATCTACATTACCGGCTGTATTTTGATCAGGTATCAATAAGATGCATCGCGAGTCACTGAAATCAGTGTAAAAATCCCCAGCTACTCAGGCAAACCTGCCCAAACTTGGAAGCCAAAATTCTTCAACTCAGGGTTCTAAGAAGTGGTGTGTGTTCATTGCCTTTGATGGCCCAGGGATTAAGATTTACACACTGAGATATGAGACTCATTACCTGCTGGAATTTAGCGCATGATAATTTGTCCTGAGCCATTTGCTACTAAAGTAAAATTCAAATTTTTCAAATAAAATGGTTGGCTATAGACCAGCCTCCTTTTTCTCCTGCTCTGGCACAAGCCTGGGTGATACAGAGGCCAAGGAAACCTCCTGGGGTACTTCGGGATAATCAGACATGGCCAGCTGATGTGCAAAGATCTAAACTTTATTTCCTCACTGACTTGAGGTCTCACCTTTGGGTGAGTGTTAACATTTGCCCTCTATTTTATCATGGAAATGGAAAAATCAAATAAAAGTGGTCTCTAAGGTTTTTTCAAGTTCTGAGATTTGATGCTATTATTTGTCCCCAATATAAGAAAAGTTTAAATATCATCTAGAGAGAAATTGAAGTATGCACCAAGATATAATACAGCACTTTCCAATACCTGAAAGTAAAATCAACTAAGTGAAAAATAAAAAACATTTTCTCAATTAAAAGCAGAGCTTTGTCAAAGCTTAATGAGTAGATCCTGTCTTTCTCTTTTGGTGAACTGTGCATGAAAAAATTGACTGCTCTAGCCGCTGACTGAAGGGAATAATTTTTTAAAAATCGAATATTTAAACTTATGATAGGACAAGACCTACCTACTTTCAGATATTTCTTAGAAAGGAAAATTGTAAAATTTTCCAGAAAGCATTCTGATATTTTGGCATAAAATAACTTTCTCTTAGTAAAGAATAAACAACACAGAAAGAGGAAACATCAATATTGAAGGAAAATTTTAGAGAAAGATTTTAATAGTCATAAGATTGGTACAATGGGAATTTATGCTGTCACGGTAGTCTAGGGCACTATGTGTTGCATATGTGACACAATTATTCAAGCTGGGGACCAAATGACAAATAATGAAGCAAGATAATCCAGGGCGTAAACAATACAAAAATAATTGTGTAGAGGGAATGTGAAGGAGTCAATTCCACGAGAATTTGGTGAAGGGCAGGGCACTGGAGTCATGATGCTCAAGACCTGAGTGATGCCACAGTTCCTAATTTTATTACCAATGATAATTTTCACTTCCTTGTTATCTGGAATGCTTTTAATTCTTCCCTTAGTTGGTAAATAGGATCAATGCCATTTTGGTGTTCCTCTAATTTACTGATAAATGACATGAGAGAATGTCTAAGTCATGCTCTTGGAGCCGAAAAAGATAATGAATCCCAGAAACTTCAGAGCTTTGAGATAAATGTTAGAAATTCTACTACACATATGAAGATTTTATACTGAAAAAAATAGAAGGGGACCTTTAACAACAAATTTTTCCAAGTTGGATAGAAGGTCATTGACTTCTCACTTCTCAGTTGATAATGTTCTTTTCTACTCTGGCTCAGCAGTGTGGGAGGTGGGTGAAACTGGGAGAAGATTGTGAAACATTGCACTAGACCTTGGACTTGGTCCAGATGTGTAACTGTGGTACAAATTTGAGCTGATCTGTTATGGGGCTTTTTGTGTTTCTGTAACCTCATGCAGATAAAACTATTTGACATATACAAGTCATCCAAGACTTTGATCCCTTTAAATGATCCTAGGACCCCAAAATACCATCACTCCTGAAATAGAGATCTTGGCACTGGTACCAAAACAAATAAAGCCAACATAGATTCTACTATGGGAGAGTATTAAAAATTTTTGAAAAAGTTGAGAAAAGGTTTCCTGTCTGGCACTGCTCTAGAGGAGAGCAATCTGTTGTATTATCGTTCTCAAGTGATAGATGAACACTAAAAAATTAATTCTAATAATAATTCATTCCACAAATATTAATTGAGTTCTTACTCTAGGCCATCCACAGTATAACATCAAAAATAGTATGCTATCCTTTCTTCATTTATAAAGACTTTGCTACAGAGCAACTATCAGAAGGGCATAGACTCCAAGTTGCCTTTTTATAGGTATTATTGTTATCTATGTTCTCTTATTTGGTCTGTGTATGTCCAATTGCACACTAAATCAAGACCATCTGTTAGGCTTAAGAGTGTGGTCTTCAGCCATGGGGCATTGTTTCTCTGGGTGCAAAGCTAATTGCCTTATATACATGGACAGAATCCAAGATTTTCTTTTGAGTCATCTACCCAATCAACTTAGTGCTGATTGCCACATCTGGGAATGAGAGGTGGCAGTCCTCAGGTTTGGGTTACCCTATCTGACTTTGGGGGATCGAAGGGAGATGATGAGCAGGCAGGACTCCAACCCCTCACCAACTTCAATCAGAACAGTTGCAAAACAGGAGGGCTTTATCCCATTTCTCCTCTCCAGGAATCACCTCTTTGCTTCTTAGAGGTATTCTTCTGCAAGTTGTTAGTCTAGTCCAGGAAAAAGAGAGTTGGCCTTCTGAAAAAACACTGCTTCCTTGTCCCATGATTCTCATCTCACAAAAGTGAAAAGTGTGGCTAATATCCACAGGCTATTTAAGATACATATGTGGTTGCTTCCTGGGAAATTCCATTGCTACTTCTGCAATATACCTACTATTTCTTCTTTCTATTGCCAAAGCCCCACAAAGCTTCCTTAGTTTCTCAATAACGGCTTTGTGGTGAGGAGACAATGAAAACGTGAACATTCACATGGATACTTAATTTAATGATGTAATAGTTGTTATAAGTGAGGCTCAGGGGTCAGAGAGGCCTGAGCTGAGATCCCATTCTGGGATTCTCTAGCATTGCATGACAGCAGGCAAGTTACCAAACTCCTCTCTGCCTCAACATCCTCCTCTGCAAAAAGTGAATTCTTACAGTGCTTGTTGTAAGTAGGTGGTTGTGCTTTTGGAGGGCTAAATGCCATCATGTGTGTGAAGAACTTAGCACATAGCCTAGCACCTGGTAAAGTGTTTCCAAAATGGAAGCTATTATTGTTTTAATGAGAAGATCCATATATGTTAAAACGTCTTCCTAAGAAAGTTGATTTTAACTAATTATAACATGAAATTTATATTGCTTTCTCTCATCATCTTGCTATTCTCTATCTCTGAGGCAGTCCACAGAGAAGCCTGCCTGTTAGTTGTCTAGAGGTCGAGTGGCTTCTTGGCAGGATGTTTTGCACTGATAAACATCAACTTATTATGAGCCATAACCGCAAGGTAGAAAATAGGAAAAAAGAGAATGGAACCACTATAGTGACTGCCTTTCCTGGACAGAGACCTCAGAATATTGACCATTGTAAACCTACCTCTTATGTTACAGTTTGAAAGGATCTTGATAAATAATTAAATTCATTCCCTCATTTTTTACATGGGAAACTGAGGTCCCCGTGTTAGAGAAAGTGCCAGGATTAAATTCGGATCACTATTTCAATATATATTGTATAAAATTTTTATTATGAAAAATTTCAAAAGTCACAAATATAGAAAGACTAGAACAATGAACTTCTATATACTCATCATCCAGCTTGAATAATTATCAACCCATTGCCTCTCTTGAAAAACCAGTTTTGCATCTGAGTCTGGCGTCATTTATACTCCTTCGTAGAGCTGTTCAGAATCAATATCTTACAGAACGTCCCCCAGGCAAAGAAACATAGGAAAAGAAAGAAGACGTACCATGCGAAACAAAGGCAGGCTGTCAATAAATGCCTAAAATGTAGAAAACCTGCTCAAGTTGTTTTTACAACAGTCTGGAAAACACAGACTTGTTCTGAAAGGACACTGTTCCTTTAAATTACTTACTGATCCCACCCAGATCTTGCACCCTGGCCAAATGCCTGACCACTCTTGCTTTAACTTAGTCTAATAAACATGAATAAGAGATTGCAAAAGATCCAAAAGCAAAGGCAATTTTTGTTTTCCACAGAACAATATCAAATAGCCAACCCCATCCCCAACAATGGTCCTTGCTGTTGGCATTTGCTTAACCCGTCTTTAATTCCTGTTTGACTAAATTTATAAGGTAAGACATTAACTGTTTTGTTTTAATCACTTGAATCAGCTACAACCATCTAGGAACTGTGGGAGACTAAAAGGTTTGCATACTTACTACATGAAGAAAGCTTATCAAAATTTTTTATCCTCTGCTATTACTTTAAATTAATTGTTAGAAAAATATGAATAATTGTTAAAATGTAGAAACAAAATTTATTTTAAAGTTATCTTAAAATTAATTTTTAATTTACAGTCTACTACATAGCATTGCAAGATGTTAATATCTTTTGGGATTTTTTTTCTTAATTTGGAACAAGTTTTTATAATTCAGTAATAATTACAGAATATTTTATAATTTGGCTAGTTTTGCAATTTGAATAAAGTATTTGATCAGTTCATCTTCATGTAGAAGCAAATGAGATGCAACTACTGTGAGTAAAATTGATAAACTCTGCTAAAAGATAATTTTACTTTTGAAAAATCATAAAATATAAAGTGCCTTGGATTTATTGATCCTAATATTTACCCAAAATAAATTTTAGGCAAAAAAGACAAAAACATGGCATTTGTTTAAAGATAATAATTGTTTCTGCATTTATAAAATGTAACCTATAATAAACATAGAGGTTTATATTTCTTTCATTTAACTAATGGCATTTTTTCCCCCTTGAAACCTATTTTGCTTGTATGTGATATCTAAATGAGAGAAAGGTGAACATTATTAACAACTGAGGCAAAATAAAACATGGCAAAAGTGATTAGAAATGGGTGGGCTCTTAAGGTGCCAAACTGGGAAAGAAGAAAGAGATTTCACGATGACATTACAACTAAAAAACTGGAGAAAGGTGTGAGGAATGTCCTCTGGCTAATATCAAAAACAGAAAGGATATGGCAAGACTTTGGTTTGGGAGTGCTAGATAAAGATTGCCAGAGCAAATAGTGTTAAAATATGAGATATCGTGATTATTACTAACTAATAAGTTGTGTTAGTGAGCATTGTATACACAAGGCTTCAGGTATGAATTCATGATTATATGCCAGGAAAGCTGTATGAGCAAGCGCTTAGTTTTTGGAAAGATAAGTCTTTATTTAAAGCCAGCATTTCAAAAGCCCAAAATGAGGCCTACAAATGAGAAGAAAGTGGTTTTCTTCTCAGGATACTGCGTGGGAATTACCTTCTTTAGGTTTTTGAAGAGTTGTCTTACATAGTTTGTAAAATCTCTCTTATTCTAGATGAAATTCAATCCTCAGTCTCTTATTTCCAGAACTTCTGAGAAGTTCCTTATGGTATGGGCTCAACAAAAGAGAAAAGCCATATGCAATACCAGGGACATGGTGTTAACTCTTTTTCTCCCTCTGAAAATGCAGTAGCAGTTGTGTTTTGCTACATAAGGTTATCCTTATACTAAATCTTCAGAGTTAAACCTGTATATCCTTCTGTATTCTTCTACTTGGTTAGCAAGGTGAGTAATTGGAGAGGGATGTCCTCTGTGTCCTATTTCCTTAGTACAATTCTTGTTCTTTTTTTAATACTCAGCTGTCTTCACATCTTAGCATACATCCCTGGTCTGAAGAGCAGCTGAATTTTGCCCCATGGCACTTGATGCACTTGCCAGTAGAGATGCTTGGCCAGCCATACTGATACAAAGTCAGCTTAATAAACTTGATACTAGATAACGCTATTCAAGGAGCTGACTATGGCATGGAGCCATCCATTCGTCCATTCTCAGCCCAACAGCTTTTCTTCCCATTAGGGTTTCTCTGTCTGGCATGTATGACAGAAGTCAGTTGCGCATCTCATTCCTCAATGCCTTTGCATGTATTTCCACCACTTATTCAGAGCCTGGAAAAATCACACTCCCATGATTTCCTAGTTCCCATTCTCTGAAGGCAAGGTGCCCAAAAAGGAAATCGTGATTCCCTTTCCAGAACTTCTGAAGTCAATATAGTTTAAGTAGGCAAGCATTTTCAAACTGTGTAGAACATTGATACAAAATAAGCTTTCTTATTCCTTCTTGGGTATCCTGAGCTAGCCACACATGAGTTTTCTCTTGCCAGGGAAGCCTGCGGGTTTCAAAGTCATTTGTTGTATAGCTGGCCATATTAAGTGATGAAGATGGCTAAAGATTTTATTACAGGATTAGATTTTTTATTGTTAATCTGCCCAGAAAAATAGTTTCAAAAGGTGTACTTCTTGTTTTCAAGTCCTGTTTCTTTCCATTAGTTCTTCTAGCTAGCACTGGAAGAACAATCTTGCTTAGCAAGTCTATTATGTTTGTTCTCACATTCCTTTGATTCATTGGATGTGCAACTGTAGTCCAGCTTGGAACTGTGGTGGAGATAAATTTTCCAAAATAAAAGTAGAAAAGAGGAATGGGGTTCTATGGCAATTTAATTTTTGACTTGACCTCTGAACTCACTGAAGTTGTGCATGTAATGGTAAGACAAATGGTGGTGGTTCTCTACAACTCTGTACAAATCTTGGGATAGTCAGAAATTAGTTATAATGAAAATAAATGAAACAGCCATGTAGCAATCTGAATTCACCCTGAAGAATGGGGAGATGTCAAAGCAGAGCCTGTGTTTGAACCATAGTCACCATGTAGAGTGGGCTTGAATGTTTCTAAGTGGGTCTCCTGACTCCCTGCTCCCCATAATAAAATGGGAAATTTAGACTACTTGGATATAATTCTTTGGATATATGGAAATAGTCACTAAAATATTTGGTTGTGATGTCATGATTTATTTGGATTAGAAACTTTTAAAATCGCAATGTGGATATTTTTCTATAAATATGAATGAAAACTTTCTTCAGTTGCATGCCAGTTTTCAATTCTGCTGGCTTGAAATTAAAAATAGAAAATACTGTATTTTATTAGATTATTTATAACTGATTTTTCTATTAAAGGTGCTACACACAGATGATTTTTCACCATCTACCATAATGTGGAACAGACATTTTGTCTTTTATCTCCTGCTTTTGCCAGCTTTTATGAATCAAACACTATATGGACAAAGAAAGAAAGGATCAAAGTCCAATTTACTTACAAGGAAAAATGATCTCCAGGGTAAAAAAATGTTTTATTTTTAATGATATTTTGTTTTAATGATAAGGTTTAGCCTTTAAAAAACTAATATGATTTTTTCCAAATAGTATTTGATATAAATAGCAAACCAAATATGTGTATATATGTGAGATTCTATTGTAGCATAATTATATTACGATAACAGTACTTATAGAGCATACTTATAAAAACATCAGCGTTTTCAGAGCACTTGTACATTTATTATCTCATTTGAAGCTCACAATAGCTTTGTAAAATAGGTATGACAGAGATGGCCACTTTCATAGGTAAAGAAATTGAGGCCCAGAGAGGTCAAGTGGAACACTCAAGGCCATAGGCAAATTTACCAGTAAGATGTAGAGCTAAGACTCGAACTTAAGTTCTCTCCTTTCAAGTTTCTTTCTCCCTTATCATTGCTACAATGTGAAATGTACAGTCATTTTCTCTCTTGATTTCATAAAAGTTGAAAAAAAAAAACCAAAACAAGACGGGCCCTCACCAATATGACACACAACCTGAGAATTAGGCAGAGTATTGTTTACTTCTAGACAACTTTGCCCAATGTTTGTTGAACTTTTAAACTATGATGCACTCTCTTTTCCTCCCACTTTAAGCACGTTGTACTTTGGGAAGATGCTCAGAATATACGGTATTTTGTTTATTTGTTTCCTTTTGATTTGCATGATTTTACAAGAGGAAAAGAATTTACGGACTTGGAAAGAGCTTGAGTTCTTTACAACTTAAGTCCTTTCTCCAAGATGCCCCTCTTTTTCACCTCCCTCTCCTCTCAAAAACAAACAAGACACAAACACACCACCCTTGGGCTTCCCATATGCAAAGCTGTTTCACAAGAAGGGACAAGTACTTTGCTTAACCTGTTTGTTCTGTTTCAGACTCCACTTGCTTCATAGATGTTGTCTTCATCGTGGACAGCTCTGAAAGTTCCAAAATAGTTCTCTTTGATAAACAGAAAGATTTTGTGGATAGCTTGAGTGACAAGGTTTTCCAACTGACCCCGGTTCGCTCCTTGAAATATGACATCAAACTGGCAGCCCTTCAGTTTAGCAGCTCTGTCCAAATAGATTCACCTTTTTCTTCTTGGAAGGATCTACAGACTTTTAAGCAGAGGGTCAAGTCTATGAATTTAATTGGGCAAGGTACTTTCTCTTATTATGCCATCTCCAATGCCACTAGGCTACTTCAGAGAGAAGGACGTAAAGATGGTGTGAAAGTGGCTTTGCTGATGACTGATGGCATCGACCATCCAAAGAATCCAGATGTTCAAAGTATTTCTGAAGATGCCAGAACTGCAGGAATATTATTTATCACCATTGGACTTTCTACTGTAGTCAATGAAGCCAAACTTCATTTGATATCTGGGGATTCATCCAGTGAACCCATTCCACTGTTGAATGATCCAACCCTTGCAGATAAAATTCGAGATCGCCTGGTAGGTAATTAAAGGGTTGGTTTTATATACGTATTTCTCATCATAATATTGATATCTTGGTTACAAATTCTGTAAGGATAGATACTAGGTCAAAAAGATGAAAGAATAAAATACACCTTGGAAACGGAAAGAGGAATCTTTCTGAAATCTCTCTCCACTTCCTTGAAAGTTTATACCACATAAACTGGGGAAGTACCGGGCTCATTCTCTAGGAATTGCAATCCTAGCTTTATTACTAGCCAAAGCTGAAGATTTTGGAAAGAGTTGTTTTCAATGACGTGCCTCAGACTCCTGTTTATACATCCTGGGATCATTGAACATTGTGACTTATATTCAATTTGTGGTCAACTTGTGGTCTCCTCTATTTGTACTAAGTTGGTCTTTTCCCATTCCACATGTGCAGAAATATTTTTTGACTCTTTGTATCACCTACTGCCATATTATGCTCAAGCAAAAGTCATAGACTTCCATTATTTTATTATTATCTCTTTGTTTCTCGAGTGTTAACAAGGCCACTCAATTTAAAATCACCTACAGCCTGCAGTCACCCAACAGTTTCTCCCATCAGATCTGTGAGTTCCACTTGATTGGTCTGATTAACTGTGTCAATGCTTTTCTTTATTGGTTCTTAGCTGTGTGTGATAGCCTTTCCCTACTGTTTGGGAAAATACAAGACAAAGCGATCAATATGAAATCCCTCTTTATAACATTTTTTTCTCAAGGAAGAAGCTCCTGGAGATGAGGTGGCTGATTTGTTAAGTGTTAAAAATTGATTTTCTTAAAATTATTGATTTTTAAAAATTTCTTGAGAAGAGGGTAAGGCGATTGTGTCCTTTAGGTACTGAGCATTTCATATGGCTGTTTTCTATAGGTCAAAAAAATCCTCAGGCCCCATTTCAGAGATTGTTTTTTTCTTTTGTCCCTTCCCCTAATCCTTTTTCTCAATGTTACTCTTATTTTTTTACTTTTAGTTATTGTTACTGTGAGTTGCTGAGTTTTTAAAATCTAAATAATACTTATAATTTCTTGAGTGTTCTCTGTGTGTTAGTGATTGCTCTGAGCACTTTACACATTTTACTCAATGTTTACAACAATCTTATGATGTAACTACTTTCATTATCCTCATTTTATAGTTGAAAATTTAGGCCAAGCAAAGACTCTGGAGTCTGCATGAGTGCTTAACCCTGTGAAGTCATTGAGAGGGGCAATAGTAATTATTTTTTAAGGTTTTCTCAATCAGAACTGCCTTGAAACAGTTAAGCTACGTTTCTCCTTCAAAGTTACTATTGTTTCTAGACTTTTTTCTTTGGGCGTTGGGGGTCGATGCTGAGAGTTCTACCTAGACAGATGCCCTCAGCACCCCCAGGGTGATTGAGGTGAGTGTTAACTCTGTGCATCTCTTTTGCACGAAAGGGAAATGTACTGCAGCGCCTGGCTATCTTCCTAGGCCTGTATGTGCCATAATTTAAGGAGTCGTCACCAGTGAACTTAAAACAGAAGGTTCCAGCATGTGCAGGAGAGAACCCTGGAGTTGTAATAATGAGTTGCCTGTTGCTGCCTGTAGACAATGCAGGACAGGCAGCTCCTTGTTTGGCCAGATGTGTAGACTCAGGAGGTTCATACTCCCTCCAGACACACCCTTGCCAAGAGCTGGGGCCCAACTAGGAACACAGGCTCTTGGCAGTAGACTCGAAGCAAAACTGTTTCTGGGGAAACCAATAAATGACAAAGCATCCTAACGACTCTGCTCTTCCTTAGCATCCTGTGATCGCAGCTTGTTTGTTCAGATGGAAGCTCTGTAAACAAGCCACTTCTTAGAAGGAGATACTATTTTCCAAACACTTCCAGAATCCAAAGGGCTGATTAGGCTCTTCAAAGAAAGAGATACCAAATTTCAATGTTTCAAATTGTTACCATCCAGAAGGAAGACCTTGACTCTTGATCAGACCATTGGAAAAATTTCTCATTTAATCTATTTCTGTTGCATCTTCAATTGAATTTTTTAAGTTTTTATTTTGAAATAATTATGTAGTTGACTTTTAAATATGTTAGTTAGGTATAATTTAAATACAAAACTGCCTCTACTTAAAGTGCACAATTCCATGAGTTGATAGATGTATACACTTATGAAACCATCAACACAAGTAGGATACGGAACATCTCCATTACCCCTAAAACTTCCCTCATGCCTCTTTGTAATACGTCCTTCCCTTGCCCCTAAGCTACTACTGATCTCCCTTGTCACTCTAGATTAGTGTACACTTTCTAGAATTTTACATAAATAAACTCATACGGTGTGCGCTGTTTGTGTACCAGCCTTCTTATTCTTAGCATAATGATTTTGAAATTCATCTGGGTTTTTTTTTTATACCAACAGTTTATTCCTTTTTATTGCAGAAAATACTTTAGTTGAATTTACGGAAATGAGTGTTCACAATGAATAGCTTTTGCAGGAGCCAAGACAAATCAAGGAATCACTGCACGTTCCTTGACACCTCTAGTAGAATGTATCATGTAAGAACCCCATGGAAACATTTCAGTTCCGAATTACCCAAGAGAGACCTGACGATTCCAAATTCAAGAAAATATTTTTATTGCTATTTTATTATGATTTACGTAACAGTATTGAAACCTAAGAAACAAATTCAACCCAATCTCCTGGATATGTTACTTCGTCCTTTAGAAGAGCAAGGGAGAGTATGTGGAGATTAAAAAAAATTCTTTATCACTTTTAATGCTAAATAGTAAAAAAGCCTTTATAGGAATAAATGTTGTGACAAACGTCTCTTTCTCTGAAGATTACTAAGGAAGATATCAATTTATTGTATCCCCTCCCGCACATAACAAGAAGGGATCAACTTGATAATTTTTATATCATCTTTAGAATCTTATGCATGATTAATTTATTAATTATGGTCTACTTTTCAGGTTTTCAAGGCTTCTGTTTAGAGCCTTATTTCTGTTCTCTGTTTAAGATTTTGTAGTGTCTATCTTGCTACTATAATAAGCTGCAAACATTTTTGTCAGTTTGTAATCTTTGCCTACTAAATTCTTTTCTTTTTTTAAGGAAGACTAGCCCTGAGCTAACTTCTGCCAATCCTCCTCTTTTTGCTGAGGAAGACTGGCCCTGAACTAACATCCATGCCCATCTTCCTTTACTTTTATGCATGGGATGCCTACCACAGCATGGCATTTGCCAAGCGGTGCTATGTCCGCACTTGGGATGCGAACTGCGAACCCCAGGCCACCAAGAAACAAACGTGCGCACTTAACTGCTGCGCCACCGGGCCGGCCCCGCCTACTAAACTCTTTATTTTCATCCCATTTGCCATCATGCTAATAACGTTGGCGCCTTCCTCACATTTCCTCTCTGCCCTTACATAGCATTGACCTCACAGTCATTCACAAAAATGTCAATTCCAGGCTTGCCTTTTCCTTTCACGTATATGCCATCATAAAAGTCTGACTCCATTAATAAAATGCACCTTCTTTTGCTCTAGTGAGGGCCTTTCTCTGCTTATTCTTTCCATTTAAACTTTAGTATCCACCTAGACCTTAACGGAACCACCCTTCCCTCTGACTTTGACCATGTTCTCCACACAGTTTGCCTGTCTGCCTAACTAAAAGCCCTCACCACTTCCCAAGGCCTCTAGCTCTGTCCTTGTGGGCCCTTCTGTCATTTTAAATATCCCTCCTCACTGCTTCCTTTGTCTTATTGCCCACACAAGCCTTTATGACTGTTTTCCTCATAAACTTTGACATATAGAACAGCATTCCATCAATGGGTTGGTCCTTTGCATTCTTCTCTTAAAAATTATCCAGAAAACCCACCTATTCCAAGAAACCATCTTGTCACTCCCTCGCCCTGCCCCCTCATTCTAGAATCTGCTTCCCACACTGCTTGCTGTGTGCTGTCTATTTTCTGTCACTGGGGCTTATAAGTGCCCTTAGGGATGCAGCTTTGTTCTTTGTTTGAAATAGTATTATCTATTGTGCAGTTTTGGGTTCATTTTTGTTTCCATAGAAATATAAATTCCAGCAAACACAAAGTCAAATGAGTTCCAAAAATAATTAGTTAGTTGTGTTGTTCTGGTTTTAAGCCTGGCGGCACATATTTTTAAAAAGTAATATGGCAAAGCAGAAATTGAATTTTCAAAGGAAGAGCTAAAAAAGTGTAAAATTATACATCAGGCCCAGTAGCAGCTAAATTCATGAGTTTAAAATTGATAAGGATATTGCTTATTATAAAAATGTTGTAAAGTGACAAACCTGTGAATTTTTCTTTCAGTAGTTGTTTTCAAATATTGCAATTTGACTTGAATTACTAGGTGTTTTACTGTCTCTCTTGAACTCCTTTCAAATTCCGTTTCCCTCTCTCGCTCCCAGAGGAAACCAAGCTTCTGATGTGTGTTTTAAATATTTTCATAATTTGGATCACATTCTATGTATTCATCTGCAACTTGCTTTGTCACTCAACATTTTTGGAAAATTATCTATGTTGAAATATGTAGATCCAATGCATTGATTTTAATTGCTGAATAATATTTCATTTATTGACGGATATTTTATTATTTCAAATTTTTCATTATTAAAAACAATGAATGTTGAAATATACAAGTACAAGAATTTCTCCAGGATATGTCTCTAGGCTACGTCTGGAAGGGATGTCAGTATAATAAGTGGAAACAAGGACTGTCTTGAACAGTCTAGAGATAAAGCACGTACATCTTCAGCTTTCCAGGCATAGCCAAATGTCCTGGAGAGGGGTAATGCCATTTTACTGAGACTGTCAGTGTATCTCCGCATGACCTACTAGTTCTTAAAGATACAAGTATCTCATCTGCTTTCAGCCTGGATTTACACTGGCTGGTAATTTAGAATCTTTGGGGTGGGAGGGCATAGGGAGGGAGAGGGGCAGAGAGGGCCATAGGGGAGACTTTGAATTTTGCAGATAGGGTCTGTGGCCAGTTTTACAACTCCTGAGACCATGTGGTCCAACTTTCCCATTTTATATATGTGGAAAATGACCTGGAAGGATTATATGACTTGCCCAAGGCCGTGTGTCTGGTTAATGGTGGAAATAATATGAAAATCCTAGATGACACTTAATTCCCAATCTAATTTTTTCCCTATTAAATCACCAAGGCCACTTAAAGCATTTTGCTATATCTTCCCTCTATATTATTAGTTTGTATGGAAAAAAAGATAAAGTAAAAACAAAGCTAAAGGGATGTGGAGTCTCCATAAAGTTACGACTCTGACTTATCTTTAACTTCCTCATTACATCCTTCAGTTTTAATATCTTGCAACAATTATTCTAGTGCTTTTTACTTCCATTTCTATTTTGTCATGTGTAAATCCTTCAGATTCAATCATGAGGCATTCATTTGACACATAATTTCTACCTTAAGGAAGCAATAATTCTATCTGTAAACAGAGGTTGACTTCTTTCCAGCCTTTGACTTCAGACATCGCCTTCAGTGCACTTGTCAGGTAATACCCCATTGACCTGAAGTAGTGCAGGAGGCCTAGATGTTGAACAAAAACCAGATTGTGAACTTCTCTAAAATTATACATTTAAAGTAGTTTTGAAAAATATCCTGGCTAATTCACTTCTGTGTGGTTAAATATGAAGCAGCACTGAACTTGGTAGGTGGCTCAGCTCAAGTGTGTGACCTTAGGCAAGTCACTGACTGCACTGCAGGCCAACGGTTCCTAATGGCAAAATGAGTAGATGGATTCGAGTGACTTCTAAGGCTTATTAATATCTCATGAAGTTATCAATCTAAAATTAATGTTTTAATGCCAAAAAATAAATAAGGAATGGAAAAATAAAAGAAGAGAAAATACACAATTATGTATTCTGCCTGTCTTTGTAAATGAAAGTGAGAAATTTTTCATTAGGGCTGATTAAAGCTTGTAGCCAAATTATGGAGATTATAGAGCTGATAAAGGAAACAAAAGATAAAATGTAGTATGCAATAAGATAAAGTTCCTAGAAAACAGAATCGTTTTTAATGTTAGTGCCCTTTACCTCTTTTATTATTATATAGCTCAAAGTGTTCCTTGGGTGGTTGGCTGGTAGGCTTTATTGCTTTTACAAGGTTAAAAGGCTGAATTGCTATTCTTCTTGGAAATTATATGTCCCTTAGGGAATAATTAAGACTAATAAGAAGCTGGAAGCAGAACCATGAATCTAATTAACGTTTCATTCTTTTTTCCCTCCTAGGATATTTTATTTGAAGAGAAGGTAAGTGTCACAGCTTTGATTACTATGAATTACTCTGAAAGCTCACATTATCAAATCAGCATTATAATTCACATTAGAAGCTGTGACTAAAAAATTTGCTTGATTATTTTAAAAAGGAGCCACTCTATTTTGAGACAGTCATCTGATTTTTTTATGTCACCATGTCCACTGCAGGTTAGAAAAATCAGAAAAACTGGAAAATATTTAATGTGATTTTAGAGAATGATTTTAGAAATTAATAACCAAATGGCATAGTTTTTACTTACTTTGACATGACTTCTTTTATTCTAAGCATGTCACTGATACCAGCTACTCGCAGGGGTCCTCCACTTTGGAAGGTGTACCGTGTTGGCTAGGGATAGGCAGTGTTTCTGGCTAAGTGACAGAGCTCAGAGCTGCCCTCTGCTGCTTGTTGATTGACTTTAAGCTCATTCTCCTTCCTGATGGTGGCAACCAGACCAAGTGGCAAGGGAAGCTGGCTGATATCAGCTGGATAGTACTTAGCACAATAAATGACCATTAGCTTGCTAAGGACTTGTACCGGCTGTGAGGTTTTTAACACAAAGAGTTTGGAACATCTGAACTTTGTTTGATAAACTGCTTATTTAATATAAGGAAATTTACAAGTAGTATTGCATAAAATAGTAGGAGCCAACCAAACCTTGTAGAGCACCACGTTCCATTGAATTATACACGGTCAGATACACCATTAGTTCATATGCCACTAGTCAGGAAAAACCCTGCCAATTAAACTAAGATACAGTACCTAATTATCAATTGCAGTTTTTCATTTTATACTTATCGTAAGAGTCCTTTTGGATTTATTTAGCTGTAGATTTTTAAATCCTGTATCACTTTTGTGCATACATATAAAGGAAAATGTAAGCAAACTAAATTGCTTGTTTCTAAAACTCCCTCGCAGTCAGAGTCTATGTCTTCTGAATCACGTTTTGTCTTAATCATCGATGCCCTTGTTTTTCCACACAATCCTGGCTTCTGTGCCATCAAAAGCATTGGTGATGCACCATTTCTTGAGAGTGCTCCAGTGGCATCTCTGGAGTTTTCCTCCATTTCATTCTGTTAGTTTTGAAGTGTATATGCAGAAAATAACTTCATCATGATCAGGCCTGATTTGTATAACACTCATTCTGATTTCAGAGACATTAAAATAAGGAAAAATGTGCATCTTAGAATTGATAAAATATGGTGAAAGTCAAAGGGTTTCCTTTGTTGAATAAAGGAGTATTTGAATTTGTATATTGTTAATCTTTGTTGTGTTATATAAAAGAGAAACAGCAGAAGTTCCAAAAGTCCACCGAAAATATTTATTTTTCCCCTTTGAACTGGAAACTATATGTTATATATATATATTTTTTAATGGGAGGTCTATTTTGTTTAACCATGGCAATATTTAACAATACTGTGTTATCTGGCTCTTACTAGATCTGCGTTTTCCTAGAAGAATTTAATAGGGAGAGCAAAATCTCCATAAATTTGCAAGGTAACATTTCTTCAAGGGAGTGTTCCATTTAGTTATGTACTGAATAAGATTTGAAATGCTGTATTTTGCTATGTGTTAAAATTTTTTTTCATTATTGATTCAGTGTGAACACAAGATTTGTGACTGTCAGAAGGGGGATCCGGGTGACCCAGGGCCTCCTGTGAGTATATTTCTACTTGAACTTAGGGTCAAGTCAGGATGTCCTAGCAATGATAGCTCTATTCACACTTGAAGACATCAGGGCAATTTTGTGCTGTTGAAAAACCGTTGTGTGCAAATAATAGCAAAACTGGACATGCTGATTCTTTCTTTTATTCCTAAAGGGATACATTCTGTCCTTAGAAATAAGCCTGGGATTTTACTGACCTGAACTGAGGGCAGATTTGGTTTAAAATGATGAAGTTGTTCCCACAAAGGATATTTCAGGATCACTTCTAATGTGACAATTGGGGCCAGAATTTCTCAATACTTAAGTGAAAATACAGAAAAAGAGATCATACAAATCCTCAGAGCTTTAGGTAAAACTTTATCCTACTCCACTTAGAAACAAGTGACACAGACCTCTCTGGAAGGTAATTTTATTTTCACATGTATCCAAGAGCAGCACCAGATGGCCTGTGGGGTCGGGGTGGGGGGTGGGGTGAGGAGGTGGAGGGGGTGCTGGGGGGTGGGAAGCTGATCAGGAAGTTTTGGGGATTAGAGTGAATTAAGTGAAATGGCAACATAGGATTTACTATGATGATTCGATACTTGATAAAATAATCCAAAAAGGAGTGCTTCCTTTATATTCTGGCCTACTATCTGGTAGGTGCCATGTTGTATTGAGAAGGCATTTGAAGCGACATCATGATGACTGGAGATGCTGAACATTTCTCTGAAACCTATCACCAGAAAGCATCCGTGCTGCTCATTCAGTATTCCACTTACTTATGTGATTCCAAAGCCTAGAGTTCAGAAACAAGTGGAGATACTTCACAAAAATGCCTGGATAAATGTTTTGAACGTATGCTTGTATGAAGGGGCAAAAAAGGGAATGTGTACAGTGAATTTCTTAGACTGTGACACGTTTAACTTCAGACTTGAATTCAAAGCCTATAGTTTTCCAAACCATTCTACCAATCAAATCATTAGAAAGTGGGAGTGTTTGCTTGTCTTTTTTTCTTTAAATACAAAGTTAGATGTATTACATGATAATGTGGCAGTCAGTAGAAGCTGATTTTGGCCAAAACAAAGGTTTAAACTTTCCTTCCTTTAAAGTCTTAGTTTATACTTAATACACCAAGAGATTTCCAGGGGAAGGTTTATTTGGGATATTCAATTATGTTTTAGAATGAACAGTAAGAAAATTGATAATTGCTGAGCTCATCTGACAATTTCAGTAACTCAGTATTGTTAGAGGAAATTACTGCACCATGTTTAATAGAGATACCCTGGAACTATGTTATTTAATACTTATTGAGTGTCCCCAAAACCCTTTCTCAGAAAAGTGAGCTTGTTGGTAGTTTGAGAATAGGAAAACAAAGCACTTTTCTGGAATAGAATTGGAGAACTCTCTTCTCCCGTCTTTTGAGATTATCCCTTGAACAGAGAGAGAAAGAGACATTATCCTCTTTTGAGCAAATCTAAAGACTCTGTCTGTTCAAGACTGCAGCCTTCCTGGTGTGTAGTAAAGGAGAGAACATAATTGAATCTGTGCTTGGTAGGTAAAGTGCTTTTTTTTTTTATTCAATCTTCCCTCATTTTATGGGATGAAGCTAATCAGGAATTATTGTAAGGTGTAGGAAACTAATAGAATTCTTCCTCAATATAATCTTTTTTCCCTTTGCCTTCAGGGTACGCATGGAAACCCAGGTATCAAAGGTGAGCGAGGACCAAAAGGAAACCCGGTAAATGAATGAACAGCTTTCCTTTAAATCAATGTATCTCCTTCTAGATTTATTTAAAGAACAAAAATTGAGAAAACAAAGAGCATTGTAATATATGTCAATGCCAAATATCTGATGATTTCTGTGCAGAATACAGACTGTTCACTGCCTACAGTATCTGTCTGGTATGTGTTAGCTTGTGTTTACAAATTCTGAGAAACATATGACCATTTTAGTCTATAAGTGTAGGAAACCTAGGGACAGTGAATAAATAGAAATGTGTACTTAAATAATGGTAACCCGAAACAATGAGTTCAATGTTCCATAAATTACGGATACATATTCCATATCAGAATGACATTGGTACTAGTGTTTTTTATGGATAATTGACCTAAGATAATAATAGAAAAAACACCAGATGGTCTCTTACTGCCAAACCATCTTTAGGCATTTCCCCACTTCTTTTGTGTACCCATCAAAAAGAATCCTACATTAAGTTTTTAAAAAATTACCTATTCAGATCATTGTTGGGATGATGGTGTTTCAATTTCAAGAGCAACTGTGGTAATCACGAGAGAGATGAGCATATACAACTATGTGAAAATTTCAGGCAAAATTCTGTATAATGAAAAACAATGCTTTAAATGAAGAGGAACACATATAGGGAAGTGTTTGCATCAAACACAATGGACATTGGCTTAATTTCTAGAGTACCTAAGGACTTTATAAAACAGATGGGAGAATATCAAGTTTCTAATCATTGAAAGGTGAAAGGACACAAATGATTTTCAAGAGAGGAAATAAAACTAGTATAAAGAAATAGAAAAACATTTAATTTCACTAGTTAACGAAAGAAATTTAAATAGACACAATGAGATACCATTTAATACTAATTATTCACATTTTAGAAACTTTGGAGTCCAGGATTGTTGGGTTGGTTTTTTGAGGGGTGGAGGAGCAATTTTTTAGTTCATATGCTTTGGATCTTTCTGCGTTTCAAATTTTAAAAAACATTTTTTTTCTTATAGCAGTTAACATAGCAATATTAAAATAACAGCTAGTCATAGCAATGTGATGGTGAAACTACTTTGATCTTCACTTTGAAGGTAACCTGGCACAAACATTTTGGAATGCAATTAGGCACTACATAAGAAGCATTCAAATATTCAAAATTTTAACCCAGGGCTGGCCTGGTGGTGCAGTGGTTAAGTTCATGTGCTCCACTTTGGCAGCCTGTGGGTCACCGGTTTGGATCCTGGGCGCGGACCTATGCACCACTTATCAAGACATGCTGTGTGTGGGGCTGGCCTGGTGGGGCAGTGGTTAAGTGTGCATGTTCCACTTTGGTGGCCCAGGGTTCACCGGTTCGGATCCCAGGTGTGGATATGGCACCACTTGGCAAGCCGTGCTGTGGTAGGCATCCCACATATAAAGTAGAGGAAGATGGGCATGGATGTTAGCTCAGGGCCAGTCTTCATCAGCAAAAAGAGGAGGATTGGCAGCAGATGTTAGCTCAGGGCTAATCTTCCTTAAAAAAAAAAGAATTTAACCCAATAACCCCATTTCTGAGAATATGTTTAGGGAGGTAATAAAAAACATGTTAGATGCGTGAAAGTATTTTTCCCAATTACTTGCTTGTCCAATAAAGGGAATGTAAAGTATCCTTGGGTGACTTTATAATTCGTATGCGTACACACATACCCCCCACACTCAATCACCTCATATGGGTCTGAATGGATGCCATCATGTCTTCTTTTTGTTTTGTTAAATACCTGTTGTAAACCTACATTCACATTTCATTTATTTGGCTTGTAATTTTGCGCCACATAATATATTTTCCTAAGTGTTGCTGAAATCAAGCAATCACTCTTAACGACATTTTGGAAAACATTCCAAAGCCCCTTGGAGAAAAGCCAGAGTGGCTGGCTCTGAGTGAGTACAATGCTGTATTTGAGAACAATGGCTGTGTTATTAAACTGGGATGCAAGACTCAGCCTAAACTGTGAAAATGTACCTGGATTCTGCACCCTATACATCTGGCTTCACTCCAAAGGGCAAAGGCTCTCTGAGCTGCTATTTTCTTCCCTAGATTGCGTGGTGCAAATGTCAATGGTAAAAGCTAAAGATTTTTTCCCCATTGGGTTAACCTATCAATCTGGGAATTCTGAAAAATGCCTTTTATTGAGCAATCAGTCACTCTGCAGGGCTGTGGAATTTTGACTAAGTTTTTTGTTTGTCGCAGGGCGATGCCCAAAAAGGAGAACCTGGAGAAAGAGGCCCGGGGGTATGTACACAACTGGACTGCCTTCCTAAGAAAGTAATCCCAGGATGCTAAGATCCTGTAATTGATCATTTTGACCCGGGTAGTGCAAGTGCAAAAATGATTTATGTCTACGTGTGCTCTCGATGGCTCACTCGGGCAACCAGACAGATATGATCTTAGAAGTGCAAATGTGAGGAGAA
This sequence comes from Equus asinus, assembly GCF_041296235.1. Taxonomy (NCBI): domain Eukaryota; kingdom Metazoa; phylum Chordata; class Mammalia; order Perissodactyla; family Equidae; genus Equus; species Equus asinus. The sequence goes on along the minus strand of NC_091790.1, from coordinate 140,957,251 downwards.
AATGGTCTGCTCAACAGGAGTGATGATAGGACCAGGGTGGTCAACCACATGACATTCCCTGATACTTAATTTGAGATTTGTGAAAGCCTCAAATAAGAAAAGTATTTTGCTTTCTGTCTTAGCTCTTTTTTTTTTGGATAAAGAATAAGTTAAAATTCTGGGAGCACAAGAATTACCTAATCTAAACCATGCTTTTGTTAATCCAATTCTACAGACAAAAAAAGATCATTCTAGTTGATTTATTATCCCTAAAATTAGAAGATATCAGAGATTGTCTGAGAGATAATCACAGTAAATTTCTTCTTCCGCATTTTTTTTCTGGGGGAATTGCAGTAGTGGAGCAAATAGGAGAGAAGTGGACAGTGAATAAAAAGGAGGTCATGCTACATACAAATTCTCCTCTTGGCTGCCCCCTTGGGTGAAAGCCCAGGACTCAGACTCAGAGGTCTTAAAAACTGTTCTCTTGGTGTTTTTTTATCAACTTCATGAAAAACTTTGATAGAAAGTTTGATAATTTCAATGGTAGTTCATTTAGAAATTTGTGTTATTTATTCAGGAAACATTTCTTAGATATCTTCCACACATAAAGCGTATTATCATGTGAAAATAAAATTAGGACAAAGCACTTACATTTTTGAAAAGTTTATTATCTCACAGGAGAGATAAGATATTTAAAATGGCTTACAGCATGAAGCAGAATGTCAAACCATTGTAAAAATCGCATACACAAAGTATTATGGGCCTTCAGAGGCGATTGGAGCTATTGGGGTAGGTTTTATGGGATGAGCCCTGAAGAGTGTAGGATTGTGACAGGAAAGGACAGACAGGAAGGTGGAAGGGAACAGGCATTCCAGATGGAGAGTGCCATGAGCAGCAACCTGAGGGAAGGCAATGCATTGGAGAATGGCAAGATGGGGTACCTGAAGAGGAGTATTGTCAGACATGGCTTGAAGGTCAGAGTGAGCACTCCATGCTGGCTGTAAGATCTGGGCTTTGCTAGGTGATGGGTACCTCCTGAGATTTTAGATGAGGTGCATGACCCAAGAGCTGTGTATTCCGAAGGTTAATCTGGCATGGTTCTTAAAAAAAAGTTGAAATGGGAACAAGTAGAAGGAAGAAGAATTTGGAAGAAGTTTTGTTGCTGCAGCCTATGTGAGAAGTAACAGGGACATTGGCTAGAGCTGCTCTGGCCAATGTGAAAGCCACTAGCCATATGTGCTCACTGAACAGTTGAAACTTGGCTAGCCTGAATTGAGATGTGCTGTAAGAGTAAAATACCCACTGAATTTTGATGACTTAGTCCCCCCCCCCAAAAAGATGTAAAATATCTCATTGAAAATTTTCTCTATTGTATACATGTTGGAGTGACAGTATTTTGGACGTATTGGGATAAATCAAATATATTATTAAAAATTAATGTCACCTGTTTATTGTTGCTTTTTTTAATGTAGGTATAAGGGAATTTAAAATTACATATGTGGCTCACATTATATTGGATGGAATTGGGCTACAGTGACGACAAAATAGAAAGGAAGAGCACATTCTGAGAACCACGAAAGGGTAGAAATGATAGGCTGTGGTGACTATAACTCATTTACTCAACGTATTTTTATTGAGCCCTTGCTATATGCTGGGCCCTCTTTTAGATGCTGGGGATACAGGAGTGAGCAAGACATGTAGTCCTTGTTTCACGAAGTGTGCTGCCAAGGGGAGGCAATAAATAGGCAAAAAAATGAATAAGAATTCCAATCAGTGACAAGTGTTATAAAAATATAAAAGAAGTCAGAAAGAGTGGCAGGAGATGAGGCTGTAGAGGTAGGCAGAGGCCAGATCACCTAGGGTCTTGCTGGCCAGGGGAAGGAGAGCAGATTTGAAACTAAGTGCAGTGGATGCTGTTGGAGGATTTTAACTGGTCGGATTAAAGGAACATGGAGGGCAAATAGAGAGAAAATACGACTATAAACTTCGGATTCTGTGTGATTTGAAATATGATTGTACCATGAATAGAAATAGGAAAGTCAGAAACAAATTTGGCAGAGACCGATGAGTGCTGTTTTGGATATTTTAAATTTGAATATTTTAAACTACTAATTAAGATGCATTGAAAGCAAGGGAGGAAGGAAGGAAGAATAAGCAACCAAATAAATTGACCAGAGATTTCAGAAAGAAAAATAGGGGGAAAAAAGAGTATACTATAAAAAAGTAATATTCCTTTATTTTTGTAAATCATATTGGCTCCTTCCTAAATACAATCTTAACTCTTTTAACATAAACTAATGGCAGAATTTTAAATATGGTTGTGCGTTGTAAGGGGTGAAGGGCGTACTGAGATTCCTGAGATTGGAAGTCTGGCCTTTTCCAGTGCTGTAAACGTGAATTGTTTTAATAAAGAACCCCAATTTAACTGTCTGTAATGTGGCCTTTCATTTTCAGCACAATACTAAAACTTAAACCATTTATGTGAATAAATATTTCTAAAACGGATTAAATTGTAGTGTAACAATATTTTTGACTAGTTCTACTTTTATCTTCAGTTTCTCAGTGACCGCTCATTTGGAGAGAAGTGTTATCTCCTCCCTGAAGTTTTCCTTTTTGCCTTTTGTACAAAAGCCATGCACAACAAAATTTTGTAGTCTGACTCACATGTAACTGTAATCATACTTGTTTTTTCCATCGGTTTCTCCAGCTCACTTAAAATATATTTTACACTTCTATTTTCATACTTGAAAACTATAGTTGTATGAAAAAGATGTGAAACCCTGTTTGAAAAAGACTTGCCGTTGCTCAAAGTTGGTAATTTCCCAGTCCATTAACATCCAGCATTGTATTACTTAAAGGGCTTATGGGCGGGGACACAATGGAGCAGGCGGTGCAGCATTCCCTAGAGTGGCACAGAAGAGGAACAGAAGCGCCGGCCCCTTATTTAGCAGGAGATAAAATATAGTAACTTAAAGGTCACTGTCTCATTACGGTCGATAAAGGAACCATTCATTTCCTTGATATTCTATATTCTAGACTGAATTTGAAAGGAGGACCATAATGGATATAAATATTTACGTACTTTTTAAAGGCCATTATCTCAGCTCATTTTCAAAGCCAATTTCTCTAACAGTCCCTGGGAAACATTCTCAGCTGTGATAGTTCATAGTTTAAAAGTCAATATAACAATTTTGAAAGGACCGTCATAGGTCATCACTTCTACAATGAGTTTCAGTGTCTAGTCTCTCCTTCAGCTTTGGGCCAAAGGGTAAGAAATTAGGTTTGAAAAAATACATGGAACTGAGAATGGAATGTAATAAAGAGAAAAATAGGTTCTTTTCTTCTCCCTGGTAAGTGTGCATTCCCTCAGTGCAAAAAGTGAAATAGCTTACATTTATATGGTCTTATTTTCCAGGACTGTACAGAGGTGTTTTGTTATACTTCATAAATGAAAAACATCAAATACTTCCTCCAACTATGCCTTCTAATATCATATTCACTTTTTCTTTTCTTTTCTTTTTAATTAGGGAATTCGTGGGTACAAGGGTGAGAAGGTGAGTTGGTAACAACAAATAGATAGACCAGAATTTCAGAAAGTAAAACAGAAACATAACTGTATTTACGCACTTAATAAAATCTATTTTCCTTTATTTTCGTAAGTCTAGATTCCCTAATTCCTAAGTGGACTCTTAACTCTGTTAACATAAAATAATAATAGAACTTAAGAGATGGCTGTGTGTTGTAAGGGGTAGAAGGTGCCCTAAGATTCCTGAGACTAGAATCCAGACTCTCAGGTCCACAAACACGAACAGAGACACCAGTTTAATAGCCATGCATCACAGGCGTCCAGACTAAATGTTTCTATATACAAACGGATGTGGCAACACTGCAGTGAGGTTGCTCCCTTGGTGCTTAATTTCCTGTGAAACCCAAACACCGAACCCAGTCATGGCGGAAAGAGGATTTACCCTGGGTAAGCAGTAAAGAACTGCTTACTTTTCTGTCAGGCATCGGGGTAGAGCTTGCAGGAAGGGTAAATTTGACCAAAAAAGGAGCAAAAGTTATGGGTTAGTAGATTATTTTATGATTATTTGCAAATTGTGAGTTAGGAAATCAAACTGGTTCTAAAGAAAGAACAAGTTGGACTGGGGCTCAGGCATCTTTGAGAGGGTTCAATAGTTCATTCACAGTTTATGCCATTGTTCTCTCTCTTACCAGATTTTCTGTCTGAAATTAGAACATGTGCCTATCATGCATTCTGTCCACAACCTGCAGACCTGGCCAAGAGGCCTGCACTTTAGGGGGTCCTGCTCTGGGTCTCCTCTGGTCTCCCCACTCCCCATGGAGCCAGGAGTCTGCAGGACAAGAGGCCTGTGCCCTCTTCTTCTGGATCATGCTTTGGGTAACCAAGACCCCAGAAGTCTCTGCAAAACGGCCTGAGCCTTCTTTGAAGGCGTTCACAAACCTCTTTCCTAGGTCCATCTTCTTCCAAGGCCTGAGGGGAAACCAAATGGGAGCTATTTGTTGGCACAGGAAAGGGCCCTGAGGGAGCTTTGTTGTGTTGCCTGGGGCACCTTCATGTACGCACACTCAGGCTCCTCCTCCTGTGGAAGGCGCTGGAGGTAGAAAGTGAAGTGGGAGCTGGGCTGTAGGCCGTGGCCATGGGGCTCTACTCCCACATGGACCTCTGAGGAATCCCAAAATTCTTTCATTTCTTATTCCTTTTGAAGGTATATTTGTCAAGAAAGGAAGCTAGAACATTACTAGTTTATTAACTTGATTCATAACTTTCAACTATTTAGATATGTGGTATGTGGGCCTCTGCTCCCACTCTTGTCCTGGGCCCTGCAAATAGTAGGGGTGAACTTATGTACAGACAAATAAATATATCCCCAAACACTGGAAGAGTTAGGCCTAAAAGGGAAAGAGTGTAAGAAATGCCGTAATTCTGTACTTAGCCGTGAGAACCTGGGTAACTCAAGATCTTGGAGTGTCTGTTTCTTCATCTCTATAGAACAGGACTAATACAGGCCTCCCTAATTTACAGGGTGGTTGGAGAATCAAATGGAATAGTGAATGTGACAATATATTGTAAACTGCTGGTCTATAAATGTAAGGTGCTACTGTGAAGAGATGGGGAAGAAACGATAATATGGGCAAGTTCAGAAAGTTTCATGATTATAAAATTGTCCCATATATAGTTGAAGAAAATTCTCCATACCCTTGCCCATCTTGACTTATACAATGAGCTAATTATCAACACCAGGAAGCTTTATGTATATATTCTTGAAAGATTCATTTAACCTTCTGGGGAACTGTAGATTCATTGGAGGAGTTCTCATCTGGAAAATACAAGCTGTCAGAGCAAAGTGACCCTGAACCATCGACATTCAAACCGCAATTTCACAAGGAGCAGCAACGTTAGAAATCAGAGGCTGAGAACAGAGCTAATCTGTTCACAGTTTTCTGAAGTACTTGCTCTCTGGAACTATGTAATTATGGCCATTCCATAGGGATTACTGAGCCCATCAAAAAAGAAAACGCCTTTGCAGAGGCAAATAACATGAGGACAATATTTTCATTGATGGAAATCTGCCCCCCAAAACAAATGCTGTTCCTCAGGACCCTCGAGCTAACGAATCTGTCTGGACAAATGGAATGTGAATTCCGGCCAAAAGAATTTTGGGTGTATTTATGGTACTTTTCTGTTTTACATTTTGGTGGTTGACTCATTTTATTTCCATCCAACATTATTAAATTAATTGCCTTCTAATTGATTCTTCAAGAATGATTTTCCATTTGCACTTAGAAATAAATGTTCAACTTGTTCTAAGTGAGAGCTCAGTTTTTCCTGGGTGGGTTTGACTCACAACATGGTGTGGAGAGAGAACAGATTGCTTTTGAACAGAAGCATAGCTGGATCTAGGAATTGTACCTCCTTCTTTCCTGCTCCCCATGCCAGCAACACCCCACGCAGTACCCGAGGCAGAAGCATCAAGTTACTGGAAAGTAACTTGCAGACTATGTCAGCGCGCCCTGTTCAGCTTTGGGTGGCTGATGAAGAACATGGACTTGGGAGTCTAACAGACTCAATCTTGTGATCATGAGCAAGCTACTTAATCCTTCTGAGGCTCATTTTCCTAATCTGTGAGTGGAGATATATATATAGACCTTGCAAGGCTGCTGTGAGGATTAGCAATAATGTAGAGGCTTTGGCACATAATTTGCATCCATAATGGGTGGTTACAACTCTGATTTCCCTTCTTAGAGCAGTGCTATTCAAAGTGTGACCTGCAGGCTGGCCATCAATCTAGGAACTGATGATTGCTATTTTGTGATGAGATAAAGTTTGTACCAGAATATACATCCACTATATCACTAAATACATTGTTTACTTCAGCTGACATATATTTTTCATAGCAAGACTTTCTTCGTGAAGGAAGCAGGGCATTGATGTACATTCTAGTGCAAGTTGTTTATGTCATTGTGTAGTGGCATAGAGTAGCATGTCTTAGAGCAGCACAGAGATAAAGCAGCAGCAGAAGCAGAAACTAGTGCTGAGGGCACTGGACTAGGAGTCACTGGCTAGCATGTACATTTAAGTCAATCATTTAACCTCTCCAATTGAGCTGCCTCATCTTAAAAACATGAATTGCTCTGAGGCTCAGAATAGATATATATATGAAAGTACTTTGAAAATTCTAACTTTAACCATTTTTCTAATTGACTTTGTTACTTTTTAGTTCTGATTATTAAAAGTCTTAGAAGTCTGATATAATAGATTAGTTTTCAGAGGTGCCAGTTCTCATTCTACTTGAGCAAGTTACTTAACCTTTTTAAATCACAAATCTTCAGTCTGTAAAATTGGGCTGATAATATCTACCTCAGACAGTTAATATCTGAGTGTGAAAATAACATTAATAATAAACTGTAAAGTGTAATTTAAATGTTAGGTTTTAAAAATTAATATTCCCGGGGAGGCAGGGCAGTAAAGTGTGATGACAGAAAATCCATAGTACGCTTGCCACCATGCCCTACCCTCTCCCTCACAGCGGAGCTTGCTGATTCATCATGGCTCCTTTCCTCACCAAGTTGCGACATGGTCTCGGAACCTTTCTCTCATAGTTCTCTAGGTAGACACTACTAATTGATCAAAGTTGGTACCCAGGATGGAGCATAGTGCTGTGAAAAAAACAGGGACTCTGGGGGCTGGCCCCGTGGCCGAGTGGTTAAGTTCGCACGCTCCGCTGCAGGCGGCCCAGTGTTTCGTTGGTTCGAATCCTGGGCGCGGACATGGCACTGCTCATCAAACCACGCTGAGGCAGCGTCCCACATGCCACAACTAGAAGGACCCACAACGAGAAATATACAACTATGTACCGGGGGGCTTTGGGGAGAAAAAGGAAAAAAAAAAATAAAATCTTGAAAAAAAAAAAAAATAGGGACTCTGAGTAAACCTGGGTTCAGACCTTAATTCTTCTTTTTACTAGCTATATGATGGAGGGAAGTTACTTTTCTTGAGCTTAAGTTTTCTCATCCATAAAATGAGAATTTTAAAATTCATCTTATTGGACTGTAATGTGGACTCAATTAAATCACAATTGCAAATTAAATCACATACAATATATGGTAGATGCTCAATAAACCTTAGTTTCTTTCCGTTCAATTTTATCCATCTCTCAAAAATATTAAACTTGGGGCCAGCCTCGTGGCCGAGTGGTTAAATTTGCATGCTCAGCTTCTGTGGACTAGGGTTTCCCTGGTTCGGATCCTGGGCGGGGACATGGCACCACTCATCAGGCCACACTGAGGCGGCGTCCCACATGCCACAACTAGAAGGACCCACAACTAAAATATAAAACTATATACTGGGGGAGTTTTGGGAGAAAAAGCGGCAAAAAAAAAGAAGATTGGCAACAACTGTTAGCTCAAGTACCAATTAAAAAAAAAAATAAATGTTAAACTTCATTAGGTGGTATCACTGATTTGAGTCTGTCAAGCTAAGGATGACTCCTGGATGAAGTATTTCAGGGTTGAATGACCAAATAACCCAGAGGATTGAGGATAAAATTATGTATAATCCATTAGAGTGCTTATGTCATAAGATTCTGCTGGGAATCTTTAAAAAAAGATCATAACACTAAATGACTGCAAATGTCCTCATTTATTTTATTTATTTCTTTTTTAGGGTGAACGCGGAGAGTGTGGTAAACCAGGAATAAAAGGTGACAAAGTAAGCAACATGTTTTTAAAATGCTAACAGCTGTGATCCCTTTGGGGTTGAATTTCCTTAAGAGGAAACTCCTGGGATGCATTAGGTTGATCTCACTACTGGAGTTGGAGAGTCATTGGCTCTGTTTTCACATCTGCAAAACATGAAGCAGAAAACAAAGCCCTACCTAAATCTAGTTAATGGAGCCCCCAAATGCCTTTCTTATGGACCATTAAAATTTTGCTTTTTGGCACCCTAAACTTTGAGAGTAGACCTACTGAATGTGATGGTGAAAAGAATAATTTAACCAGTAAAGTCAGTTCAAGCTCCAACTGGGTCAAAGCAGAATTGGTTTCCAGATATAAACACTGAGAACAAGTACTTTCCGAAGTAGAGTGAAGAACTCTGTGAAGTAAGTTGAGATACTTATAAATAATGTGGCAGAACTAGACATAGTTAGGGGTTTGAAATTTTGAAAATGCAGCAAGCAACAGATAATTGGGTAGCTATTTACCTTTCATTAAAAAATAAATATGAATAAATTATTTAAACTGCAGACAATTTTAAATACGTTAAGGAGTTCTTTAATGGATCAGAAATGGAGAGGACATTTGAAACATAATGATAAAGGGTCCAAAAAAGTACAGAGTAAAAGTAGTTTTCATTATAGTTAAGAACTATTAACAGCATGTCACGAAAATATTAAACTCTTTCAATATCTATATTTTAATTATGGGAGAGAGTCAAGGAGAGAAAATGAGGCAGAAGGTGAAAAGAAGAGGATAAGATAACGACACTCGTCCATGTAATTAAACATTTTAAATAGCTTGAGACTTTCTGAAGCTTTTAAACTACCGTAGAGTTAAAGGTCAGGAGAATCTGAAAAACGTAGGTTTGGTAATTATCTCTGGGCAAAATGAAAAGTGTGATGATGAATGGATTCTTCCTGGAGGATAATTGAAAGTGGGAGTTGGACATGGACTTGAAAATACAGGAGAAGGGACACATACAGAAAAAAATGAAAATCAAACCATAGCTTGGAAAACTATTAGAAATAAAAATGGCTGACAAAGCTAGTATATTTCATTGGCTAAGATGTCAGGGATTGTTAAATGCCCTATTATTTTCTGTGCGGAAAAAAAAAAGAAAAAATACTGCTATTTATAAATATAAGATGCAACTGATTGTAAGATGTATCCCAACGTCAGAGATGTAAAAATCTGGAAAAATGCTTGTCTAGAGTCAATGAAATATAGTGTCCTTGAGACGAAGAGTTCATGCATGTTTATAAGTAAAATATACAAAGAACATGAAGGGACACAAAAAAGTATAAATGGCTAAAAAATATCTAAACACATTAGTAATTAAATAAGTGAAATTAAAACATTAAAATATTATTTCACCTATTAAATTAGCAAACACTGAAATAATATATAATACTTAGTGTTGATGGAGATTCTATAAGATGAGGATGTGCTCTCTACTCAAACAGCGAGAATGGAAATCTGGACAAACTTTATGGAGGAAAGTTTCACTTTTTCTTTCCATACATGATGTAAGAGACAACAGGGAGTGGGAGAGCCTTAAACATGCTGATGGTCTCTGCATCAGTCCTCCTCTTCCAGGAAATTATCCTTAGGAACAAATTAGAAGTTGGACAAAGATTTATACACAAAGACGTTCATTGTACTATTATTTAAAATAATCATCAGAAATAATTTAAGTGTCAAAACTAGGGAAATGAGTAAGTAAATTATGATAGATTCATATTCTTGAATATAATTCAGTTTACTAAGAGTTAAGGACATGGAAAAATATTTTTGATACACTGCAAGACCAAATAAATAGGATACAAAATTATTTGAAGAAAAAAATCTATTGGGAATAAAACTGGATGAAAAGCTGCCTAAAATGTTAATAGCAGTTGCCTCTGTGTAATTTTTTTTTGTTTCTTTCCTTTTTTCTATGATTGTCAAAGTGTGTCTATTATCAATACGTTATATTTTGGTAAGCAGAAAAAAAGTGAAAATCCGAGAAAAGAGAGACTAGACTATATTGTACTCTCATAAAAATAAACTTTAAAGGGTTTCTCATTTACGGAACATAGTGAAATATTTTCTGTTAGAAGAGTGTTGAGTATAAACAGTGTTTTGCCAAGTTTCATGTCTTGAAGATGGCAAAAGAGTGATCTAGTCATTGTGGGAACTCACTAAATTGTTCCTTTAACTGACATTGCCTTGTGAGAAGGAAACAATATTCCGCCAAGTTTACTGCTTTCTAAGAAATCTTAAGTAATAAATCCTTTGCTCTGATCAAAATGTCAACATATAGGCCAAGGATCTAAACTCGTGTTTTCATGGAGTTTGTTTACGAAAAGAAAGTTCGACCCCCAGTTGGCTTGTTAATTAGGATCATTTCGTTAACAATGAATCTGTTGGCTTTGATGTGTGGATAACCTGGGAAGACTGGCCATTACTGAGAACACATTCCCTTCTCTTCCACCTAAAGTCATTGCCCTTTAAAGATGGATAATTAGAGCAACTTACTGTTAATTTTATTCCACAGGGATCCCCAGGGCCAGATGGATCAAAGGGACCCAGAGGACTTCAGGTAAGGAGGCTAAAACCAAATCTAAGTATGGATAGAACCACCTATGGAGCTTTGAAAAATCCCCTTGCCCACTTGTACCCTCTATCAATTCAATCAGAATGTCTGGGTTTTGGAGCCAGGCATGAATATTTTTAAAGATTCCCAGGTGATTCCAATGTGCAACAAATGTTTAGAAACCACTGCCCTAATGTTTCAAGTAACTAATTCAGGCTCCTTAAAGATAAGTACCAGCAGGTGAGTCTACTTAGTGAGTAGCTGAAGAGACAGAAGTTAAAAAATTAGAGTCTAGGAAGACGGATAAAGTCAAGCAGTGAAAAGCAAGATATAATTATTTTTGCATTGCTACTATAATATAGTTGGAAGAGCTATGCATTTTTCTAAATTACAGTATTTGTATTGTTCCATCCTTATAAGTAGTTAATACTCAATAACTTGCAATGATTCTTTAAGGCATTTATTTAAGTTAGACACATCCAATGGATTTCAGAAAATAATTTGGATCAGGTTTTTCCAGTCTGAGGACTTGTCTCATCTAAAATTGTAAGGGGGGGGAGGGTGTGTATGTGTGAAGAGTTAATTTCAATATTTCAAAAAGTCTACCGAAAATTTATCTTTACCCAAGATTTCCTAGACAGCATCTAGTTAACCATCAACTCCTTTGCTTTGGCCTGGAGTTGTGTCGGGGCAGGGCAGTAACTCTGGTTATCACAGTGTCATTGGGAGCTCCAACTTTCAGTTATACATACCTTAGATATTAAAAAAAAATGTCATTTATTCAAATCTTTCAAAAAGGAGGTCTAGCACAGGAAAGGTTGGAAACAGATTTAGAAAACAAACCTCATTAATACATGTTTGCTCTCAGCTTAAGTGCTACTTTAGAAGCTGTGTATTTGACACACGGAATATTATCTTGTTACATTTCTCAATTGCACGTAACCCCAACTTAACTCTGAGTTATAGAGACTGACTTCTAACTCCAGGATCTCTAGGGACCCTAATGAATGATTCATTTCTGGATGGCCTTTTGTACACAGCACTAATTCTTGCTTTTCATCTTGGAGCAGGGCATTAGTGGACCTCCTGGGGATCCAGGCCCCAAGGGAATTCAAGGCAATAAGGTAATCATACCTTTGGTTCAAGACAGGCAGTGTACCTTTCCCCTCGTGAGGTATGGTAATGCGTGTTTTTATTATGCACAAGTCTTTGAGAACGTATTTTTGGAAATACGTAATAATCTGCAGGTGTATACACAAAATCATGCTCAAGTACATGCAGGAAGTCAGTAGCATAGATTTATCATTTATGACTATATTATTCAAAGGGCACTATTAAATATAAGCCATTATCAAGAATCTTTGCAGTGTTTCTTACTCCTGTCCTTTCGTCATTATATGGCTCATCAGAAACTGAAAAGTAGTAACAGTAACACAATTCAAATCATTACATTTCCCACACGGAATGTCGACTCAATATACAGTTTTTAAGAGAAGGATATTTATAGCTGTCATACCAGCAAAAATCATCAAGCCTTTTTTTTTTTTATTACAGGGGTGTAATCTCAACCATCAGTACCATGCTCATAACGTCCTTTCACAGATGACCAGGCAAGACAGATAGGGAGGGGTTAATGAGAGCCAAGCAGAACTGAAAGACGCTACAGCTGGGATCTTCAAAAGAACTAGTTATAAGACTGTCTTCCAATGAGATTGGCCATGAATTTGCTGAAAGCGAGCTTTTTAGTGCCTTTTTAACTCCTTTCAATGTTTAGTAAATTTCACGGATATAGTAAATATCCAATAAATGGTGTTGGGTTAGTAACTGGAAATCTGTGGAATTTGTGGCAGTAATAGCAGAAGATGGACACTAGATAAAGCCAATTTTTTAGGGTGCTATTCAGTTTAAGTTGTGGGGAGCAGTTGGACTACTTGAGTGTTCTTTTTCCAGAGAGAGGAAAGGGAGAGACAAGTATGGTATTTTTAATGAGATAATGACAATGTGTGACTTCCCAGGCCACTTTTAATTGGCAAATTAAAAAGGAATGGGCTTCTTAGCGGGAGTGTGCTTAAACTTCACCTGGGGAAATTGTCTTTTCCAGTCCTTACCTATGATTAATTCTTGCTGGAGGAAAGAAATGGCTCTTTTGAATACTGAGTAGTATAACTGACTGTAGGTAAAATACTGCAGCAAGAAAAAAAAAATATTTTGACAGTCCACACTTATTTCTAGGGTTCTTGGGCTACCTAAGATGATAATTTTCACATGCTTGTGAAAAAGAGGCTTAAAATCAGGGACCGGGGTTGGGGCTTGCAATAGTGATAGAATTATAGAATGTTTGAGCCACAGAGGATATTAGAAATCATACTGGCTCAAAGTTTTCATCTTGGAAAATGAGAAATGAAGTGCAGAGATCAAATGGCTTGCCTGAGGGAGAGGCACAGCCAGGTTTATCAGCTCTGGAGGGCATCTGTGCAGGTGCTGGGCGGGAACAGGGCATGCAGCTTTGGGAGATGGTTGGTGGCAGTCCCTAAAAAGGCGCCATCATTTGATCACTTCTCTTTAGGTTTTTCTTCTTAAATAAATTTATTTTAACAAAATTTAGCTTTTAATTCCAATGCTGCATTAATTATTAAAAAGAAATAATGAGTCAAGTGTTTTGGGGAGGTTGTAATTTTCTGACAATATTTCATGCTTGACTTTCACAACATCATCATAAAAGGAGTCATTTTTTCAAAAGTATTTGAAGCCGTCATCAATTTTTCAAGGGCCTCTCTTTAAAAAAATTGTAATAAAAGGTAAATAACATAAAATTACCACTTAGGATTTAATCACAAAATTCACTACCAGCTGAATACACAAAGTTCATTGCCAACTGAAAAGGTCAATTTCTCTAGCTTGTTGGGGGTTGTGTTAGGAGGGACTGAGGTGGGTGCACGCTTCTCTTTTAACTTCTAGTTATATTTCCGGGTTAAGGTCACAAAGTTAGTGCCCTCTTGACTCTTACTTTGAGACTATTACTAATTTCTACTTCTCTTTAGGTCTGTCAACCAGAGATGCATGTTACATTGATCATTAAGTATTTTTTTTATTTTATACGTTTATCTGTCTTAAAAAGTCAGGTTTCAGGGAATGATTTCGTCTCGCATCCCAGAATGAATTCTAAATCTTAAAGACTTAATAAATGATTCTTTTCTTCAATCTGGAAATAATGTTATGTTTCATAGTGCCATTTCTTTTCATCCATTCCCATTTTATTACAAAACATTTTTAAGAAATTGCTATGGCAATTTGTGCAAAAAAATCTCTAAAATTCAGTAATTCTGTATTTTCTAATGGGCACAGGGATGATTATTTATTTTGAAACTTCAATAATAGGTAACACTTATTTATTGTATATTTACTATGTACAGATACAATTCTAAATAGTCATTTAATGTAATGCCACCTTTTGAGGCATGATCTTTTCTTACCCCCGTGGTGTAGATTAGGCTACTAAGGCACAGAGAGTTTAAGCAGTGGGTCCAAGTCTACACAGCTGGTAAGGGACAGAGCCAGGACTCAAACCCAGCCAGTCTACTCTTAGCCGCCATATTATATTTATCTCCTTAGGAAAATTCCTGAATTTCCTGCATAGTTGACCTGAGATAAGTGCATTTCTTTTGGACAGTATGGGAATTGCATCTGTCCCCTCCTCTAGTGTGCTCTGGCCGGAAACAACAGTCTGTTGAGAGGTGCATTTCTACCTGGTGATAATGCTCATCTGAAAATGCAGAAGAAGAAGGAAGAGAGTCACTAGGGAGTAAGAAACCAGTAAGGTGCATTTTCAAATATTTTGTCTCTTACGAGACCTTAAAATAGAAATCTTTAGACTTGTACCATTTGCAAAGATTCCAGGGGAGTTTCTAGATGGGGCCTGCCTCTGTCTTTGCATTTATGAATGAATGATCTCTCTCATGAACTACAATCCCATTCTGTTGCTCTAGTAGTTGGATTTTCTTCATCAAAGGGTTTGCAGAAAAGGTGGTCAAAGAACAAAAGGAAAAAATAGCACACGATAAATCAAGGGAAAATGTGATTTTGGCGTGTTTCACAAATCATTTCTCTCATTAATATTTTCCACATGTAAAGGAGCTCCTTTTCTGCCCTAAATGACCTTGTTGCCTTAGAAACAAAATATAGAGTCTTCTCAGAATGAAGCCTTGCCTCTGAGGCCACCTCAGCCTCTCCCCTAAATGAGGGTCATACAGTGGCATTCATAAGAGAACATCCCATCTGTCTCTAAAGTCAATTAGGATTGCAATCACGCGAGTGCCCAAGAAGCCTTATCCCTAGGACCAAACTGGAAATGTAACCCAGGAGAGAGCACTGTGCTCTTTCTGAGTAAAAACGGAGTGCTTAAGAACTCTTTGCTGACTTCCAAGGGCTATTGCGGTGGTTCAGGTTTCAATCGTATCTGGCCATAGGATGGGCCCCCTAAGAACTAGCAAGAATGGCTCAAGATTGGCCGGCCTTTCAAATCGCAGAGAACAAGTTACCAAAATTAGTTTTGAACAAATAAACACAGCAGAACGCTGGGTGTGCCAAGCCCACATTAGGTAATTTTTGCCATTTCTGGATGTCTTCCTGAAGTTATTTTTGAAGGGTATTTCCTTCTTAAATCTCATGGAAATCTGCTCTTTCCAAGACCCTCTTTGTGCTCCTGGGTGGAGGGACTGCCCGCTGTGGCAGAAGCAGGATACAGTTTGTGACACGGAGAAGTATCCTAGCACTAGAACTTCAGTGCCAGGGCCAAAAGAGCACTAGGAATATCCCTGATGTGTTTCCCCAAGGCAAAGCACCACATGTTCATCCCAAACAATTGGAAAAACACCATGATATTATGTTATATATTAATGTATGTTAATAGACGAATTGCCTTGCTTCTTCTAACCTCTTCCATTGTTCTACTCTAGTATGTTCATATATTTCCTGCAGGGGTTTTTTCCCCCTTAGTGTTTTCTTCTTGTGCTGAACTCAAGTGTAAGAAGCTCAAAGTCCTTTTACATATGAGATTTGATCTTATTTTATGTTCAGTTTAGCTTCTGAGATGTTAAGAAAACCCGTAGAGATATAGCAAGGGTCTTGTCCACTTGAGTAAATGGATATGGTCAGGGCAAATAACCTCCAGCAAATCACACATCCATCCACCCGCCCAGAGTGAACAAAGGACCCAGGATGAAAGAATAAACAGAACCTATGTTTCAACAGGAGTGAGGGCAAATTAAGCACTTAGACTGCTCCAAAGCTCTGCCCCACACCAGGATTCCTGGACACCCTACACTTCCTTATCCAACTCTGTCAAGCTTCCATCCCATTTTCTGAGGTTCCCAAGCACAGTAGATATTTTTCAAGTAGCTGATATTCTTAAGAAGAAAAGCATATAAGAGCGAAAAGTACAGATCTCGAAATTAAAACTGTAAATTTAGTAAACATCCCCACACAACATCCTGTTTTCTTCAAAATGCTCTATGAAAAAAAGTCAGTTTTAGGGGCTGGCCCAGTGGCTAAGTGGTTAAGTTCACGTGTTCTGCTTCAGCAGCCTGGGGTTCGCAGGTTGGGATCCCAGGTGTGGGCTTAGCACTGCTTGTCAAGCCACGCTGTGGTGGTGTCCCACATAAAATAGAAGATTGGCACAGATGTTAGCTCAGGGTGAATCTTCCTCACACACACACAAAGTTTTAAGAAGAGGGCTGGCTGTCAACCTTTGACACAGCTGCTAGGAACGCATATGCAGATACTTTTGGTAGCTGGCAGAGTGCTAGTCAAGTTTCCTTTTAGCTTCCATATGTTATACCTTTAAACATTGCTAGCCTTCTTTCAGATCTGAAACACTGGCAGGAGAATTGGTCAGATACGTGCAAGTCCATCACTGTTTTTAAAAAAAATCTAAAGCAGAAGATCTAGTGACAACAGGTCACATCACTGCTACCACATCTGAGAGATAAGTTACAACATGCACACTCGGTCACACACATTTAAGGTAAACAAGAAATAAATATTTGTTGACTGGCTGACTGACTGAATGAATGTGTGAAAGGTTTTAAATGGAATGAAATCAGACAGATCAAACAGGCAGGAGCCTAACTGTCCCTTAGTTTGTGAGTTTCGAGGTTATTTGGAAAACTTTGAGAGAGCAGTTTCAACAGAGAGGCTGGAGAGATGACAATGGATTGTGGAAGGAGTCAGAGAGAAGCATGCAATAGTCAGGAAGTTTGACCTTTCTTTCAAGGTATTTGGAAAATAAAGAGAAACAGGCACAGTGTTGATATAGCCCATCAAAAGCTTCTTGTGCATTAAATAAGCTAATGGGTTATTTATACTTCCACTTTCTTCTCAGAGTGGCATGAAGACTTGGGACTTAAATTTTTTTTTTTTTTACAGTTTCACATATACAACTGAGAGTCTCATGTTTTTTATAATGGCAATATTTTCACTAAAATGAAAAATCATTAGTGAAGATTTAACAGTTTTAAATTCTAAAATTAAAATTAAAATTCTAAAATTTAGCAGAATTTATACATTCTGGGGCCAGTCCAGTGGCATAGTGGTTAAGTGTGTGTGCTCTGCTTCGGTGGCCTGTGGTTTGCGGGTTTGGATCCCAGGCATGGACCTACACACTGCTCATCAAGCTGTGCTATGGTCGTGTCCCACATACAAAATAGAGGAAGAATGGCATAGATGATAACTCAGGGATAATCTTCCTCAAGCAAAAAGAAGAAATTTGGCAACAGATATGAGCTCAGGGCCAATCTTCCTCACCAAAAAACGAGAAAAAAACCCCTAGTTTTGGTCATTATTTAAATGTTTGATTTGACTCAATATTAGCTTGGTAACTTTAGTAGGTCAGCCTATTAAACACACTAATATTTCAATCATGGTTTGGAAGTAGTTCAATACCACAAATATGAACAACTATGAAGGCTTTTAGACTTTCTCTTCAAACAAGCATGTTATGTAGTTTTATTTCAGTACTCACACAACTCAAAATGCTAAAAATCTCCTGACATCATGACATTGCTTTCAACCACTAAAGTCATGATTTGTAATAGGATATATTCCTTACAACTTGATGGGAAGTAAAGCAGGTGAAACATACGTAGACATCAACAGTTCCTAGTACAGAATAATTAATCAAACAAAACCTTTTTTAAATTCACAGCTCTCTTAGCAGAATGACTATATGTTTGACTCCATGTAAAGTATTTTAAGTATAGGATACTGGAACATGTTAGCTTTTCCAGTTGACCAAAAGCAATAATGGGCCTTCTGATTCTCCTGGCAGGCTAACAACTCTGAACAAGGTTGTGACTACCCAGTGTATAGCAGCGCAAAGGGAAGAATCCCTTTACAATTTCAATTATAAATATCTGTTTAATGAAGAACCGGAGTCAAGCTGCCAAACTGTGTGAATGTTTTTCCTTCAAGGATGTCAAAGTCTAAATGCTATTTCTGCCCTGGGCCTAATTAAAGAGAAAGAATCATTAGTAATCCAGCAATTTTTGTTGTGGAAAGGGCTTTGACCTACACGCACATCTGCCCACCAGGGCTCTAAATGAGCTTATTAACTCATTTGACATGAGCCAACTGATAGTGACAACTTGAAGTGGCTGCCAGAACATGTGGAATGTCAGCCAATGGCTTCAAGGCAGATGATTTTCATTCCCAAATCTCTGATGCATATGGTTCTCAGCAGATGGGGTATACTGCGCGTGTGTGTGTGTGTGTGTGTGGTGGGCGTGCCTGTCTGTATGCAGAGACAGCCAAGGTGAAAACTGATGGATCACGGAATTCAAAATGCTGCCAACATTTCCCACAAAGGAGCTGAGTCTAACCCACATGCCCAGTCAAGCTGAGCACTAATGTAGAAGAGAATCAGTTGCTGCAATGTCTTCAGAGGGATGTCAGAATTTTTTTTAATAATGACATCAATGTCTTTAATTAATTCAAGTAAGTTACAATAGCAACATTACAATGGGGAAAATTAAGTTTATTCCAAAGGTCAGGTTTTTTCTATCGTGGTAAAATATACATAGCATAATATTTATCATTTTAACCATTTGTAAGTGTACAATTCAGTGGTATTAAACACATTCACAATATTGTGTAACTGTCACCACTATCTAAACCCAAAACATTTTCATTATCCCAAAATAAACTTTGTACCCTTAAAAATAACTCTTCTCATTTCCCCCACCCCTAGTCTTCAAGGGTAAGTTTTTAAGAAATCTATCACCCTGTTATATGAACCCATCTTTTCTCATAAATTGATGTCCTTCTTCTCAGATTTATGGAGAGGGTTCACCCTGAATATTTTCTAGCAACTCATTTCGTGATGGAGGAGTCCCAACAGTGTCCACCAGAGCTGTGATTTTCAAAAGCTCTCGTGATGGGCTTCTGAGTGGTCCGTTCTTTTAGGGAAAATGACACACTATTCCTTAGATTTCATTACATACGATGAAGTATGACTTTCCTATTAGATTGAACCATACTGAATCGCCATTTTCTGGGTTAAAAATGGTCTAATATTGTCAATTTCATGTGGTTTAACCCAATAGCAATCAAGAAAGTGAGTTGAGTTACTAAAATCTGGTACAATACTACAATTTTCATTACATGTCACCAATTCTTTGTTATTATGGAGTTTTTTCTTCTTTGGAAAGTGTGAGTGGGTAGAGTATGTAGACTGTGGTCTTTTCTCTTACCTAAGTGGAGGATATTTAAAAAAGATTCTAATTGGAGATTTGAATAATGGTGGCTCCAAACTCAGGGCAGTTGGTTAATAATGGGTTTATAGGTAGAGATACATTGTGTGATCACAATATTGCCAATTATAATTTATATTACCTTTACCACTATTCAGTGACAACACTGATCCAGGTAGACTTTATGTGCCTGAAATGGCATGTGATTCGGCTTGTAAAGTATATTTCCTCTTGGCTTATATTTTATTTTAGAGATTCTTTGTCTTTGTATGATGGATCTTCAACTATGGGTAGATTGTAACTGACTTTTTTGTTTTCCATCCTATAACCAAGATGCAAATTTAGTCTGCAATCAAATGATTTTTGAAATACTTTAAGAAAAGAAATGAAAAGTCTCGACAGTCAGTCTTGCATGGTGGTTAGTGCACTGGCTCTAAACCAGACTACTGGGGTTCAACACCTGTCCCATATTGCATTAGCTCTGTGATTTGGGCAAGTTACTTTTCCTCCCCATGCCTCAGTTTTCTCATCCATGTGATGGGTTAACAATAGTACCTACGTCTTAGACGTGTTTTGACGATTATATGAGTTAGTATGTATAAAGAACTTAGAACAGCATCTGTTACATAGTGAGTGCCATATGTGTTGGCGAGAATTAAGCAGTTAAGTATTTTGACAAAACCTTTTTTTTATTAATGTAGAACAAGTCTAGCCTGATATGTTTTCTAAAAATAAGCCTCTTATTATATAATACTTCCTTTGAAACAAGACAAATTAGGTACCAAAAATAGAGCTTGATTTAGCAAGTATTTGATAAATATAAGTTTCCTGTCCCCTCCACCCACTTTTCCTTCTTTCTGTAAAAAGGGCCTTTCTTGACTGTTCTCTGAAGCCTTTGTATACAGTCATCACTTTATTGCGTTTCAGCTAAGAATGTATCTTGACCACATTTGAACCATTTTGCATCTACAAAATGCTCATGCATCATTTTCTTCCATTTGGAAAGTATGAGAATATTTGCCACAAGACTTAAAATATTAAAGTTGGTGCTACACATATCTTGGAAATGATCAAAAGAAGTTGCTAAAACATCTTTCTAATGTTAAGAAGAGACCAAAGTATGATTAAATTGGTCATAATTGTATTATTCAAGAAGAGATAAAGTTCTGTCTTCAAAAAATTCAATGAGTCTTGGACAACCATTTGTTACTTATTATCTTAGGAAAAGGCAGGATGTTGATTTTGGTTAGAGCCAGTGCCAGGAGTAAGGAGGGTTTGGTTTCTCTAGCTGAACATTCCGTACAGTGTAACCTTAGACCATCTATTGGGATTTCCTTACTCCTTCAGCTGAGAAAAAATGATTAATTGTGTCTGGGTAAATTTGTAGGAGAAACTGTGGAATAAGCACTTGATATCACTATGTAATTTGTGTACAGTTGTTCTTGGTTGAAAACCTAAGTAAATCAGAGGGAAGTCTAGAGGGGCGATTTCAAACCCCCAACTCCCCCAGCCTAGACCAGGTTTCCTGTTTTGTTCACCTCCAGCAGCTAGCACAGTACCTACTTCCTAGTTGCTGTTCCGTACATGTTTGATGCATGGTTGGTTGAGTAAGTGATATCAATTAGCTAAGCACTGAGAATGCAAAGCTGAGCAAAATCACATGATGTCCTCCCCGCAGTCTAGGGGGAGACATATTAAAGCGTTTGGAAATGCAAAGTTGCAATTGTAATGAATGTTCAGAAAAAGAAGAAAATGATGCTACTGTGCCCTTAGAATAGTAATTTCATCTGACCAGAAAGGCCCTCCCTGAAGCCATGCTGCTTAAAATAAGATCTGAAGATTAATAAGGATTAACTAGGAAAAGAGAGAGGTAAGTATATGTCAGTGTGTATAAAGTGTACACACTATATAACAGTGTGTACAAAGATCCTGTGGCAGGAAGGAGCATGCCATGTACAAGGAACTGAACAAAGGCCGGTGCTGCTAGGGTGGCTAATGAAGAAGCAACTGAAAATAGGTGGGACTGGAAAGGCTACAGGATCACACTATGCCAGGGTCACAAGCCTTGTAAGGTGCTCTGTCTTTACCCAAAGGCCTTGAAGGATTTTGGTCAGATCAAAATCAAAAGATTGCTCTGGCAGCAATGGGGGGAATAAACTGGACTATGCCAGAATGGATGCATGTAGAATACTAAGGACTTTGTAGTAGTCTGAGCAAGAGATGAAAATAATTTGGCATAGACTGTAGAGGCAAGGTCGAGGATCAGAGAGACAGATGGGTTTGAGAGATTTAGGAGGTATATTGGTAGGTGTCGGTGATGCATTGCATATGAGATGTAAGGGATGAGAGATGTCAAGAACTACTCCTAGATTCTGGCTTGACACATGGAGGGATGCCTTTCCCTGAGATACAGAATGCTGGAAGATGATCAGATCTGCAAGTGGAAGATTATGAGTTTATCTTTGGAAATGATGTGTTCTTTTTGAAATTCTTTTTCCTAACTTCTTTCACAATGTTTTTTGTCAGCTCCCATTTCTTTTTCTCAGCCACTGTCTTCCCCAGCTCCCCACAAGACGTCTTTGTGTTCTTCGCCCACCCTGCTTAAGTGTTGGTACTCTCCATGGTTCTGACCTGAGCCTCCACCCTCTTTAATCACTCTAAACCTGCATTGTCCAATAGAGTAGCCACATGTAGCTATAGAGCACATGAAATGTAGCTGGTCCAAATTGAGATGTGCTGTAAGTCTTAAATACACAACGGATTTCAAGGATATAGCATTAAAAAATAAAATCATTAATAAGATTTTTATATTGGTTATATGTTGAAATGATATTTTGGATATACTGGACTAAGTAAGTATACTATTACTTTCTTAACATGGCTGCTAGGAAATTTAAAATCACATGTGTGGCTCACTGTATATTTCCACTGGACAGCACTGCCTAAGACAGTGACCATATTGTTGCTTCATTTCTGGTCCCTTGTGCCCACAGAGCTGCTTTCTGTCCCCAGAACATTTCACATCATTTTCTGCCTCATACTCTTTCATTTTCCTGAACTTTTGTTCCTCTTCTTTCCTACCAGGTTAGATATGATATGTATTTCTTTGTTCAGAGCAAATATCTCCTCTACTGTATAAAACTTTCCCAATTCCTTAAGGTAGAATTAAACATTTCTGCCTCATAGTCTTATATGCTCTGGTATCTTTATTGTAGCTAATTTACATGATTGTATTTTCTTTTATATTCATTTGTCTCTTTAGCTAGATTGTAAGTGTGTGCAAAGTGCAGGTGCAACCTGATTTACGTCTATAATTAAGTAACTGGGTACTCAGTACCAGGTTGTTGCTCAATGAAAGCCTGGTAAATAACAAATGAATCTGCACGTATTAAACAGCTACCATGTGACTGTTTATGACTTACATGTTTTACGGACAATATCTCAAATCCTCTCAACAACCCTGTAAGGTAGATATAATTCTGCATACAAAGATCTTGCAAATGCTCTGTTAGTAAATTATAGAGCCAGGATTCAACTAGACTGAATGATTCTAAAGCCATGCTTTTTTCTGTGGTTCTATGCATGCTAAAAATTGGATTTAAAAGTAGAGATTATATTCCGATATCTTAAAATGGAAAAAATACCTATTTCCTAGGACTGTTAGAAGATTAAATGAGATAATGTATATAGAGTATCAGGGCAGCACTTGGAAATAATAGATTTTATTAAATGTTGACTTCCTTCAATCTTGAAGCCCATAGCATAGGGGTCCTTAATTTCTGAGGAGGACTAAAGTGGTCAACCTAAATTCCTTGGTGCCTCTACACATGCTTACACTCACGTTCACACACATTCACACTCATATGGAGGTCATGAAAAGCAGACTCCCTCTGGGGTCATCCACTTTAATCCAGTCCTCTTTGGATACACCTCTGATGGTTAAAGAAAGTCAAGTAGAGAAATAATAAGTAGTACTGGGGGCATTCAATCTGCGGGTGTGTTTGTGTTTGTTGGTAAGGGTTGGGGTAAGGCATCATAGCAGAAAAGGAATCAAGCCTGGAGTCTTAACAGGGCTATGTTGCCTTGGTGAATTCTCAGAAAACCACGTTGAGTAGAGTATTGTCTCTTCTCTTCCTATTCTGTCTTACCCAGTTGTGGTATTTTACAGTCAGGACCACTTTCTTTACTACCTCGAGAATCTTTGAAGGAGAGGGAAAGGGGAATAGGGAAAGAGATTAACATTAATTGTAGGCCAATGCTGGTCTGCAGGTCCTATGTCGAGATACTAGGCTCCTGAGAAATAAATTTAAGCAGGTGCAGTGAGAAGATATGTTGCCAGAGGGCTGTGTTCAGGTAAGGGAAAGCCATCTCTCTGTAAGCTTTAGGTCCCTGTAATTCCCCTGAAAAAGCAATATAAGAAATCTCTCAGTTGCTGTTGGTACTTGACCAAGGCTAAATGGAGCTCATGGGCTCATGGATAACATCATTGCTTCTCCTCTTGATTCTCCTGGTTCACACATTTCAAGGTAACAGCACATCCAATGCCTTGTCCATCGTCAGAGGAAACTTTCTCACCTGACTGTGCTCTTGTTTGTTTTAGATCAAATATACAGATAAATATTAAGTAAGGAAGAGCTTCCACTACTAAAAAAACCCCTCAAGTTCTCCTTCACATATATGATTTAAAAGTTTTCTGATCTATTACAGAACCAAGGCTACATATAAAAGGGACAGGAAATGAATAGAATAAGTGAACTTAGAGCCTTATTATATTATTATTATTATAATGGTATATTTTATCTCTCAAAACTAGTCATTTTTTTAAAAAAGATTTTATTTTTCCTTTTTCTCCCAAAGCCCCCTGGTACAAAGTTGTGTACTTTTAGTTGTGGGTCCTTCTAGTTATGGCATGTGGGATGCCGCCTTAGCATGGCTTGATGAGTGATGCCATGTCTGCACCCATGATTCAAACCAGTGAAACCCTGGGCTGTCGAAGCAGAGCACGCAAACTTAACCACTGGGCCACGGGGCTAGCCCCTTAAACTAGTCCTTTGAGTTTAGGGACTATGTCTTAATTCTCTGTATTTAATTCACTACCCTCCACATAGCAAGTACTTCATGCTCATTGGCTGAGTGATGGAAACAGTCAACCATATGCAGTATAAGTGACAAGGAGATTCCGACTTGAGTGGAGAAAACAGGAAGTAAGAAAAAGTTCTTTGAAGTGAAAATTTGGAACCTGTAGGAAACTGAATATTCTTTAGCATGTAAATCAAACTTTGAGATTAAGGAAACTTCGAATTTAGGGAGAACTTTTATGTCTGACAATATATAGAGAGAAATTCCATAGCCAAGAATATGTGAAAAATTAGAATGGCAGTTACCTGGCTGCTCCAGAAAATATCATCTGTGTAGAAAAATGAGTACAATTTTGAATTTTAAAGGCAAAAATTCAAGTTGCTTTATCTGCCAGATAGACTTGTACTCAAAACGATAAACAGAAATTACTTTTAAATTCAGTCCACTCAAATTCCAAAGCATCATAAACTAAACTGATTCTGAGACAAATTTTCTCTGTTTTGATTCATATTGAGCCTGGAAATGTCCTTTGGGAAGGTGACTTGACTCTGACTCTTCTTCTTGTCTCTTCTCTTTCCTCTTTGCAATTGGCTAAAGTCAACAGACTTCTTTAAAGTAATGCCTCTACCATATTAATAGAACATTGCTCTAGTTGCTAAGCTTATCCTTCAAAATCACAAGTCTCTGAGTTGAACTGAGGCTTTAACATTAGTTAGAAAATTTCTTTGTTCCTCTCAATCTGGGAGAAGGTTAGTCTCAACTTCCTGTGCCATTTTACCTTTGGTTAGTACAAGGATGAAGAGATAAATCTTTAAGTTGAATGAAATTTTAAATAGCAAGTATTCGTTAATTCAAACACAAGAGTATTCAGAAATCTTCCTTAACATAAATTAAAGATATATGTATGTATATAACAAAAATAGAAAGAAGTGCACCCAAAAGTAAGAGTAGTTATAGATGGATAATTTAAAAATTTCTTTGTATGTATGCTTTTCAATATATGACACATTTTCTACAATGGGGATACATTATTTTGATAAACAGAAAATGTTAGCATTATAAAAAAAGAAATTATAATCAATAGACACTCTCCTGTCCCTATCAATAACCCAGAGGACCAGAAGCCAGGAGGCCTGAAGAGCTACATTCCTTGGGTGATATTGAGGTGTGAGTTTGGGCAGGCCAGGTAACCTCTCTGGGACTCAAGTTGCTCACCTGTGAAATGTAGGAGTTTGAGTGCAGTGGTCTCGTTCAGTTCTATAATGCCTAAATTCTACAATGATCCTGCCACATAATAGACTGTATTAATTGAAAATGCTTCTGGAGCCAGCTCTGATGGCCTAGTGGTTAAAGTTTGGTCCTTACCACTTCAGCGGCCTAGGTTCACTTCCTGGTCACGGAACCACATCGCCTGTCTGTCAGTTGCCATGCTGTAGTGGTGGCTCACATAGAACTAGAATGACTTACAACTAGGATGTACAACCACACACTGGGGCTTTGGAGAGGGAAAAAAAAAAGAGGAAGATTGGCAACTATTTAGCTCGGGACAAATCTTTTCCTGCAAAACAAAAAAAAATTGGAAGAGGAAAAAAGCTTCTGGCTTCTAGTAACAGACTCCTTGACTAATAGTGGCTTAAATCATAAGAGGTTTTGTTGAATAAACAATGTTTGAAGGTAGGTAGTCCAGGACTGGATCAGTGGCTCAACGAGGTTGTCCAGGAGCCAGGCTATTTTAAATTCTTTCTGCGTCATTCTCTTCAATTCTTGGCCTTCATCCGAAGGATTATTGCCTCGTGGTTACAAAATAGCTATCACATCTCCAGGTAGGAAAGAAGAGACAGAGGCAAAGGGATTCTCTTTGCATCAATCTCATTTGCACATCTCATTTGTCAGAATGGACCCAAAGGACCAACTCAGACTAATCAGTGACAAGGGGAAAGGAGATTCTAGGCTTGCATTAGACCGATTATCTTTCATCCCACACCTCTGAGGACAAAGAACAGCTGCCCATGAGCTGAAGAGATCAGAGTTCTAACAGCAGGGAAGGAAAGGGGAAAGAGGATGGTCATGGGGTAGGAAATGAATGAGTCTGCCAGAGGTACTTAATGAAGATTTGCTGAATGAATGAGTGAGGGCCACACTATGACTTATGGATTCTAAAAATTTGCCTTTGTGGACTCTTTCCTCCGTAGAAAATATTAAAAATTATATTTTATGATTGAGTAGGTATAAAGACAAATATAATCCAGACTAGATTCATTGTTATATATTCCTTATTATTATGTTTACTTTTAAAATTCTGATTTAAAAAATTAAAATGGAAACATTTTTGTGGGCCCTACATACTGTGCCTACTGTGCTCAGTGACTAATTTGACCCTGGGTCTATATTGTGTTTCCAACCAGACTGTCAATGCATGAGGGTAGTGACTGCGTACTAGGTTTTGTTGTTGCCCTCAAAGCCCCTATTGCATCACTATACATCTAAGAGCTGCCAACAAATGCTATAGGGTTGACCTAACATATCCCTATTTCTTCCTCTAGGGTGAGCCAGGTCCTCCTGGTCCTTATGGTCCTCCGGGAGCCCCTGGTATTGGACAGCAAGGTATTAAGGTAAAGATTCTTGTCTCTTTGCCCATCAGCGATTATTGAATTTATTGTAGGGGCTGGGGGAGCTGTGATTTGAACTCTTCTCAGCCTTACCCTCATAGACATAAGGAGGCTGCCTGCAGAAATACTTATAGTCTGGATGCTTGGACACTGCAATGCCCTGGTCAGTGGCATTTACCACAAGAATTATCAATGTATATTTTGATTTGGTTGGAATGAAAATTTGCTTGTTTCCAAATACCCACCCTCTTGCCAAAATACATCTAGTTCTGTTAAATTTTCATGGATTTTAAATGTTAACAGGCAAAAAATGTTATTGGGATGTGAAACACCTTAACACATCAAATATCACCTGCCCACATTAAATGAGCACAGAGGGGCAGACACCAGAAGGACCATGACACCAAAAAGTAAATGCTGACAGAAGGGTTTGTAGGGAACTACAAAGGACTGGGACACCCAACATCCTGGGATGCTCTGCATCACATAGGATGTAATAGAGCAGGAGTGATTGTTTTAAATGGCTTTTATATGTTATTGGGACAATAAGACTTTGGTCCAGGACTAGAAAAGAGAGCAGTACAAAACAGTGCACTTCGAATGTCACCAAGTGTCACCACAGATGGCATTTAGACAATAAACACATCAAGACTCCAGGGAATGTGTAGTTTATATTGGCAGAGTTATTGGAGAAGGGCTCTGAAGGAGATCAAGTGTGAAACAGAACTGAAAGGAGAGATGGAAAGGAATAGAGTGGGGATGAGGAAAGGGCGGCCTTCCAGAATGGAGGCGAGGGGACAGGGAACAACACGAGCATTGTTAGCCTGGTCATCTCAGTAACCGAAAGGAGTCGCACACAGTCCATCCTGCCAATTACCACACACTAGTTTCTGAAAGCTGAAAGTGACATATTGCGTTTAGACATGAAGGGGTAATGAACATTTTAGGGTGATTTGTTCGCTCAAATTTAAGCCATTTCTCCTCCTCTAGAATTTTTTTTATCTCTATGAATGTGAAAATTTGACTATTTTGCTATTTCTTTTTGTTGAAATCTCCAGAGTATTTTGTGCTATGTTTATCCTTTATTTAAAAACTCAAACTTTCATTTGATTGTTTCTTTCTCTTAGGGGGAGAGAGGCCAGGAAGGAAGAACAGGGGCTCCAGGACCGACTGGCGTTGGTGAGCCGGGCCAGCCAGTAAGTAGCAAGAAATTCTGCATGAAATAAGAACAAATATAGTTCTTAAGCACTCTTTCTGGTCAGAACAAATGATTAAATTAAACGATCTTGTATCTCTTTGGACAAAAAACCCCAACAAACATGCAAGGACCAGATCCAAGTGTTATTTTTCATAATACTTGAAATAGGGGTGTGCGCACACACACACACACACACGTGATGTACAACAGACTCTCTTACTGTCATCTCTTACAAGATTAATCAGCTTGTCCAAGAAAAAAAGAGTTTTCACGTGTCAAAATTTTCTAGGAGACAGGAGATCTGGATTCAGGCCTAATGTCTATACTTTGTAATTGAATTTCCTGTAACCATGAGAAAATCACCGAGAATGGGAACTTCGCTCATAACCGAACCCATGAGAACACTCTAAAGCTAGGATTGATGATGGTATACAGGTGATACCTGTGTTATTTTCAGTTTCTACCTTATGTAGCTTTGAAGTTTAGTATTGTTGGAGAAGAAAAATAAAACTTTCTATCAAAAGAGATCTGGAGAGGAAATGAATAAAACATAACTATTCTAGGATAAAGACCTTCTTAACTTTTCAAGTAATGATTCTCCAAGGAAAGAATAGTTGCTGACTTGCTGGGGTACAAATAAAAACAACTGATTGTGAATAGTTGGTCTCCCAATTTGGTTTTGCATTGCCTAGTTCCTCATATGTAAATATGTGCTTCCTTGCCGTGCCCTATGAGTGAAATGGCAGCATATTGTTTGAAGGTTAGGCTTTTCACTGGTGTCTGGATACACTAACTCAAAAAAGAGAGCATCATGTGGAAGAAAGATACATTGGACTAATTATCTAGAGATCAATGATCTAGTTTCAGTTTCCACTAACCAGATAGTGCCCTTAAAGGTAAACCACTGAGACAGAAAAAAAACAAACTCCCTCGCAGACACTGCTGGTTCTTCACTGGAGAAGCTGTAAACCTAGAAAACTGAAGTGACATCAGCTAGAAAGACACAGGCGCAGAGAGGTTGCCATGTGTAGAAGGAGTGCAGGAGAGAATTTGGGAAGTTTTTAACAGGAATGAAAAATAATCTTTTCACAATGCTCTGAATAAGTAGGAATAAAAATGATCTCCTTGTTACACAGCAAAGCCATTCTGAATTGTCTGAAACAATCCTAGAATCTTGATGCAAACACAAGACCTCCTCCACGTGCCTACTTTTAACTTAAACAGATTCTGCCTTGCTGCTTGATCCTAGGGGAGGCTGCATGGCTAACCATGGGACCGTACATGATTATACATGTTAAATTGGTGAGCATGAACTGGGTGTTATTTGTTCCTTCGTGCCATCTGGGCTATGTGCAGTAGAAGTCCATCATTAATTCTTGAAGATACAAATAGTTTCATGAGTAATTGGCTTAGATTCCCGTGGCATCTATGCCATTGCTACTGCTCCCACAAGCCACACCTATAGCCCCATGGACAATATGTGCAGTTGACAAAGGGAAAACAAAATTGAGTAGGTTATGCTGGCCTAGCTGGAAATAGACTCCTGCAGCATTATATCTCTTCATGAATAGAGTGTGAAGATATTTGTGTTTTATGTGAATGCTCACCAAAGGGCATCCAGTTTAGAGAAGGCTCTAAATAATCAAGTAGACAGGATGTCAGTCAACCTCTTTTTCCAGCTCCATTACCATCCACTCAGTTTTAATGAGTGGCAGGGATGGAGGTTATACATGGGACCAATGTGAACTTCCTTTCAACAAAGCTAACCTGGATACTGCCACTGCTGAGTGCCCAACCCGCAAAAGCTACGTAGGAGCCTGATGTCATCTTTCTTTGGAAAAGGCGAGTCATACTTCTGGTAGTATGTTGACTACACTGGAGCTATTTCATAACAGAGGGAGCCATGATGGCCATAATGGGATAGGGGAGACAGGTAAGTAAGGATTTGCCATTACTATCCACCATTGAAGGACTTACTAATGTCTTAATCACAATTATTATAATCCCATGTAATTGTGTTTTTAAATAAATAAGTTAAAGTGAAATAAATCAGGTAAATCCCCTCCTTCCCCAAATAAACTACTAACTTCTTTGAATCTCTATTTTGGTTATATATTTCTCTGTAACAAACTACCTCAAGACTTAGTGCCCTAAAACAACAATTTGTTGTTTCTCATGATTCTGTAGGTTGACTGGGGAGTTCCATATAACGCAACGTCAGGGAGTGCTAGAATGTTTAGAATGTTAAAAATGGCCTCACTCACACGGCTGTCACCTGTCACTTTTTAAAACAAATTTGGTTGGGCCTTTTTTTTTTTTTTTAACTGGGAAAGATTCACTCTGAGCTAACATCTGTTGCCAATCTTCCTCTCTCTCTCTTTTTTCTTCTCCCCAAATCCCCAGTACATAGTTGTATATTCTAGTTGTAAGTCCTTCTAGTTTTTCTACGTGAGTGGCAGCCACAGCATGGCTACTGACAGACAAGTGGGTGGTTCTGTGCCTGGGAACCAAACCCAGGCTGCCCAAGTGGAGTGTGCTGAGCTTTTAACCACTAGGCCATCAGGGATGGCTCTGGCTGTCACCTTTACTGGTTGTTGGCTAGGAGCTCAGCTAAGGCTATTTCCTAGAATCCTTAGTTTTCTTCCATATGGGCCTTTACATGTGGTTGCTTTGACTTCTTTACAGCATGGCAGTTCAAATCCAAGCAGGTGTGTTCCAATAGGCAGAAACCATAGATCACTTAAGGATCAGCCTCTGAAATTATACAGCATCATTTCTGTGATGCAGTTGGCTAAGACAATATAGGACCAGCTCAGATTTGAGTGGAGTAGAAAAAGACTCTGCTTGCTTATGGGAGAGTAGTAAAGAACTTCTAGACATTTTTAATTCATCATAGTCTCAAATTTTAACTTCTGTAAAATCAAAAGATTGGGTTCTTCTAACTCTATGATTTTCAGAGTTGGACATATGAAAACAAAATTCTGAAAATTTCAGAGAAACAAGTTCAACTTTATATTTTTTAATATAAGTTGAAAAATGTTTTGTTGAGATTGAACTTTTTGTTTTGCTATTATTTATGCTTTCCAAACTCAGCAATAAACTTGAGAATGAGTTTCATTTGTTTAGTCCAGTTCTGAAAATGGTTTTATTTCTAAATAATAAAAATATTTAAGCATACTAAAAAACGAAGAATGATTTAGTAAACTTCTACCAGCTAGACAAATCTTAACATTTTTCTACACTTGCTTTAGATTTTCTTTAAAAGACATAAAACTTTATGGATACAGTAAAGTCTATATAATCTCTTTCAGAAAATAGAATAGGAAGGAATACTTCCCAACTTATTTTATGAGGCCAGTTTTTCCCTTGTACGAAAGCAAGACAGTGACAATACATAAGAAGAAAGCTGTAGACCAATATCTCTCATGAGTATAGATACAAAAATTCCTAACAAAATATTGGCAAATAGAATTCAGCAATATAGAAAAAGAATTATACAGTGTGACCAAATGGGGTTCATTCTATGAATGGAAGGCTGGTTTAATAATTGAATATCAATCAGTGTAACACATCACATCAATAGGCTAAAGAAGAATGATCACATGATCATATCAAAAGAGACAGAAAAGCATTTGACAAAATTCAAAATCTTCATAAACCCTGATAAAACTCGCAGATACTAGGAATAGAAGGGAACTTATTCAACTTTTACAAAAACCCTACAGCTACCATTATACTCAATGGTGAAAGACTGGATACTTCCCTCTAAGCTCAGGAATAAGACAAGGATGCCTGCTCTCACCAATCTTATTCAATGTAGTGCTGGAAGTCCTAGCCAGCACGACAAGTCAAGAAAAGAAAATAGAAGACATAGAGATCAAAGAGAAGAAACAAAACTGTCCCTATTTGCAGATAACATGATGTCATAGAAAATCCCAACAAATCTACAAAAAACCCCCTCCTAGAACTAACAAGCAAATTCAGTAGGGTCATAGGATACAAGATGAACATAAAAAACCAATTATTTCTATATTCTAGTAATAAACATATAAAAACTAAATTAAAAATACAATACAATTTGTAATCATTAAAAATAGAAATTCTTGGGTATAAATCTAATAAAACATGTAAGGGACTTGTATCCTGAAAATTACAAAACACTAATAAAAGAAATTAAACAATATTTAATGTATTGAGAGATAAACTGTGTGCATGGTTTAGAAAACTCAACATCATAAAGATGTCAATCTCCTTAAATTGATATAAGTTTTAATGCAAGCCTTTAAAAAAATCCCAGCAAGATTTTTTGTAGATATGGATAAAATTATTTTAAAATTTATTTTGAAAAGCAAAAGAGCTAGAATAGTTAAAACAATTTTTAAAAAGAAGAATAAAATTGGAAAAAATCACACTAACAGGGTTTAAGACATTATATAGCTTCAGTAATGAAGACTGTGTGATAATTGCAGATCATAGAAACGTGGTCAATGAACAGAATGGAGACCCCAGATACTGACCCCTTCAAGTACAGCCAACTGATTTTTTCATAAAGGTGCAAAAGCAATTCAATGTAGGAAGCATAACTTTTTCAACAAATGGTGCTGGAGCAAAAAAATGAAAGTAAACCTAAGTCTCACATGTTGTAAAAAATTAACTCAGAATGAATCATCGTGGATCATGGATTTAAATATAAAATGTGAAATTATAAAACTTTTAGAATAGAACATAAGAGAAAATCTTTGGGACCTAAGGCTTGGTGAAGATTTCTTAGACATGTCACAAAAAACACGATCCGAAAAAGAAAAAAATTGATTAATGGGAATTCTTCAAAATGGGAAATGTTTGCTCTCTAGAAGACTCTGTTAAGAGAATGAAAAGACAAGCTACTGACTGGGAGAAAGTATTTGCAATCCCATATCTGACAAAGGATTTATACCTAGAATAAAGAACTTTCAAAACTCAATAGGAAAACAAAAATCTAATTAGAAAACACAAACATTTCAAATATATCTATTTTCTCTATATTTGTCTGATATGTGTATGTGTATCCAGTAAATATATGTGTGTGTATACATAATATATATCATATATATATTTATATGTGTATATATATCATATAAATATATATATATGATACATATATATAGTTGTATATTCTATTTCTACTTTTTTAGTGGCTACTGAACTTTT
Organism: Equus asinus; assembly: GCF_041296235.1. Classification (NCBI taxonomy): domain Eukaryota; kingdom Metazoa; phylum Chordata; class Mammalia; order Perissodactyla; family Equidae; genus Equus; species Equus asinus. The sequence goes on along the minus strand of NC_091790.1, from coordinate 140,923,636 downwards.
GACATGTATTCTTAGCTGGCAAGTTTGAAATGTCATCAATATTGCCATCTACTTCTGAAAAATACACTGATCGTAGGAGGCCTTTACTCCAATTCTTTCTCTTCCACTTTTAGAGTATTATTCTCTGTTAACTTAGTCTTACCTTATTTTCATACCATCAAAACTATTTATTATTATTATTTTTGTAGTTTTTCAGTCAGTATTTATTTAGTTTTACCCATATAGTTACCAATTTCTAGGTTGGCTGTAGCTTCTCAAATTTTCATCTTTTCTTTTTGGCTAATTGCTTTCTTTTTCCAAAAAGTATATCTTTTGGAAATTATTTTCAGTGAAAGTATGTTAGCACTAAATTCTCTCAGTCTTTGGCTGAAATGCCATTATTTAGTTTTCTTTATAAAGTTTAGCTGGTGTAGAAATCTGAATTGAGTACTAATTTCCCTGTCTTCTGGCCTTCATTGTTCCTGTTGAGATATCTTCAGGAGGCTTATAATTTCTTAGTAATTTATCTTTTATATTAGGCTGCTTTTGCAATTTTTTCTTCCCTTTAGGTTTTCCATAGATTCATCATATAAGTGTGGATATACTTTCATTTATGTTGCTTCAAATTCAACGTGTTTCATGAATCTGAAAATTCAACAATTTTGAAAGTTCCTAGCCAATATCTCTTCAAATACTTTCTTTTTCCATTTTCTACTTATTTAGAAATCCTATTAGATACTTGGTTGCATTTTGGATAATTTCCTTCAATCTAATGTATAATTCACACATTTTTCCTTCATCTGCTTATAAAATGTCCTTAACTCATCCATTGTATTTTTAGCTTATCAGTATTTAAAAAATTCTTGAAGTAATTTTTAAAAATCTGCCTTTTTTTTTCTTTTTACTAATTTGCTTTTGTTATACTGTCCTTTTTGCTTCTTGTATTTCTATTCTTTTTTTGAGACCATTAATCATTTAAAGTATACTCATTTTTTCGTGGGTCTCTATTATTTTATTCTATGAGGAAGTTTATCTTATATTGGCTCATTTTACTCATTGAGAATTGTTTTCTTGTATGTTTTGCACACTGGCATCTGAACTCGTTGTCAGCTGGGCGTTAGCTGTGAAAATCCCAAGTGTTCAGTTTGCAGGGTGTTTGAGAGAAATTTGCGTTTGCATCTCTTAAGTACTCCAGGTGTATCCTTGATGCAAATTTCTTAACCAAGGTGTCCCTGGACCGCCTACGTGGTGTTACTTGAAACTACAAACTCATACACAGCACAGGACCAGGTGATGAATTTTGAAGCCCATTTAGAGCCTGAGAGAAGGCAGATAAGAGTCTCGTGATTCACATCACTGTGTTGATGTGATGGCTTTTTTTCTACCCTGCCCTTTCATTGAAGGTACATAACTTTGAAAGTCCTAGCTTTATGTGGGGCTCTCACCTCTAATTCTCTGTTCCTCTTCCATTGAGTGAGCCAAAGTCTTTGCTCCTGGTTCTCCCTCTTAGACATCCCAGACTTATTCCCACCACACAACCACGTGTTTTCACCCGGGACCACTATAGCATCAGCCTATGTGCTTACCTCTCCAGTGTACAGCTCTGTTTTTGTTTTGGAATGTTGTGATTTCCCTTAAATGCCTTTAAATTCATTTAAAGAAAAATTTGTATTACTTGCCTTTCTGTTTATGGCTAGAGAGTTTTCACAATATTACCAGCACATGAAATTCTTGTTTGTGTGCTTGCTTTCCAGGCTACAATTACACAGATCAGAGAGCCTGAAGTCTGTGATTTAAACTAAAATCATAACAAAGGTGGGAAGGATCTCAAATAATGTATGAAAATGTTACACCAAATGTTATAACAAAAAAATCAAGAATGCGAGTTTTCAAATTATTTAGAAGTAACATAAAGACTTCCCTTAAGACTGACAAAGGTTCTTTTGAAAGTGCTTTACGTGTGTTTCTTTGCCTAAATCATTTCACGTGGTTCCAAGTTTAGTACTATTCTCTTTTCAATACAACACTAATACAAATCTGATTGATTGAATTAATATTCCTGCTTCATGACCTAACTTTGAACTGTCAGCTATCATCTTTAATTATATGATTACCATTAGTTTTGTACTGGTCTGATAGATGACTGATTCATGAAAAATAAATTGGCTCAGACTCTCAGGGTGATCTGTGTGTTTTTTGAGCAAGGTTATTCAGAGTGTTGTCAGTAAAAAATACCCCCAAAGTAGGACTATAATTACTTTGAAGTTAAAAATAAAGAAGATGGCACTGTTTGAATATTATGGACAAATTTTGTTATTATTTAGCATGTTTATCTTTAATGTTTGCAATGTATACTGAAACCACCTTATTGATCATCCATACTATTGATATTATTAAGGAAGGTAATAAGATAATGGACAATCTTATTTGATCTTGTTAATGCCTCAAATAAAGTATTTCACTGATCAGACTGTGTTAACTGCTGATTAGATTCCTTAATTATATTTTTAAATTAAAGGTGTTCATTAGAAGCCAAATAAACTTGTCATAGTTGTAATTGGTTCTCACGGCCTTTGAAAAGGATGCTGTGAGTTTTTTATAGAAGTATTTATGTCTTTTATAAAATGATCCATTGGTATTGTCTTAATAAATTAAAAGTATAGTTTGCCTAACCCAAGTACCTGCTCTTTCTCTTCTCTGGTTAACAATTATCTTCCATCCTGACTGTTTAATAGGAAAACTTGAGAATACAGTGATGGTGTGGAATGTTACTCTGACAGTTTACAGCAATTAAACCCTGGATCGCCGTTTTTTTAAATGCCCCTAAGTGATTGTTCATGAGCATTAACTCTCTGTTCTCAGCAGCTGGGAACACAGGCCTCCTCAAAGCCTGCATTATTTTCCCTTTCACCTTGGCTGATGTCCCTAGAAATGCAGAGACGGAAGCAAGGTTCAGTGTTTATTCTGTGCAGTGTGCTGTCTCCACATTGCTTAATACAAACCATTCACTGAGACTACCTGATTTGCAAAAACTTCCAAAAAAGGAGATTCTTAGCAACTACAGGACTCAAGTAAAAGAATTTTGATAGTGATAGCAGATATTTATTGAATGCTTAATATGTATGAGCTTTAAATCTCTCTGACTTAATCCTTACACTAATACTTGTGGTTGAGGTAGGTAATATGAATATCACCATTCTGAAAAGGATAATGAATTTTAGAGAGATTCAATTCTTTAAAGTCACACTGCTAATATGTAGCGGAGCTGGGGTTCGAACTTAGTCCAGATGACAGCAAAATCTGCTTTTATTTGTCACACAAGACTGTAAACTCCGTGAGACAGAGTGGGTCTGTCTGCTGTTCCTAGAACCCAGTACGGTGCCTTGTAGACATAGGCATTTGGTAAATATTTGTTGGATGAATGAAAAAGAAATTGAATGAACTGGAAAAAGACCTCTTTGCATTTAATGTAAACTGTGTTATTTTTATTTGTCATCTTATTGGGGAAGAATAATATTTATCAACTTTTTTTATTAAGGTATGTAGTATTAGTTAGGCACTTGTCCGTTTAGTTTGCAATCTAATTTTCATGCTTATATTTATTTTTCCCCTAGCTAATTGCTCTAACATTAGAATAAGCTGTCACGGATATTAGTGCTTTGATTAAGGTCTCAGATTGTTAAAAATTAGGTTTCCTGTAAGCATGGCAATTTACATTGAATTAAATCTTAGGTTTTTTTTTTTAAAATTATAGTCATTACTAAACTGGCTATGGATAAATACTAAAGAAGACTTTTTAAAAAATATACAATATTAGGGAAAGGCAAAAAAATTAAACAATGGGATACGTCTAGCATGCTTTCTTACAAATCCACAGCTGTGATCAGTTACTTATTAGCATAATGCTGTATCCTAGTTTTGCTACCAGGCTGGAATAGAAAGCATCTCTTAAGTTACCCTGGAGCACTGCAAATCCAGCCCCAGATCATTCAGATCATGGTCTGCAGCGTGCGGGCTTCGGAGCTTCTGGGTAACTCAGTAGACTTGTTCCATCACAGGTCTGCTTCCTGGCAAGCAAGCCCGTATTATCTTTTTAAGTCCATTAGAGGTAAAGTTTCAGTTTGTGCTTCTAAGATTTTTGTTGTTAGTCCCTTTTCTACTTTCTTGCCTTCTGGCCAAGAAGAAAGGAGGGAAAATTTGTAGCCTCTTAAAATTCCTGGTTGAAGTGAATATCTTGCTGTTGTCTTTTACGTTTCAATTAGTGTGTCTCCTGCCAGTCCACTTCAAAGCCTCAGACTGTGTCATTTTTCTTTCCTTATGTGAGAAGTCCTCACCTTCCCTAGCACCTTTCTGAGCATTGGCTACATGGACTTCTTCATTTTAATCACTGAGACCAAAAATCACGTTTCCTCTTAATGATTCTATCGAGATTCCTATTTGTGCATAAACCTCCTGTGGATTCAACCAGTTCCTGCAAGAATTCAAGTCTGAATCCAAATTTATCAAGATACAAATTAAACACACGTAAACAGAATCCAAGGCTTTAAAACAGTTGTGTAATGATTTCTTCACAGGGCTCCCCTGATACCTGATTAAATGATACCTGAATCACTGCATTCTCCTCCAGGCCACACAGTCTTAGATTTTTAGCCTTTTCTCATAGGATTTATTTCCTAATCCTTATTCTGAAGCACCGCTTAATTTCTATTTTTCCCTAATTTGAGGACACCAGAATAGGACATCTTATGCCCATCATATAGAACGAGTATTTAATACAATAGGAATATTATTCTTCACAACTCTACAATCTACTGATCAGTATGGGGCTTACTAGAAGGATTCTTACTAATAACTTAGATAGGACCATATCATCGTCACCATGCCCATGTGAACTGCAATGTAACCATTTTCTTTCATCCCTTTTCCTCCTTCCCCTCTCCTCTCCTCCTATTCTTTCTGTCTCTCTTTTCTCCTGCTCCTCATTCCCTCTTATCCTAACCAGGGTCCCCGTGGTCCTGAGGGAACTCCAGGAGAGAGGGGCTTACCCGGAGAAGGATTTCCGGGACCAAAGGTAACAATACCTCTGCGAGGAAAAAGTGCTTTGTCTTGCATGATCATGAATTACAAATTTAGAAAATATGTCCTAGCCAATTATTATAAGTATTTTCCTGACCATCTTCATCCTATTAAATGAAAGAATATGTAAATCTTCCCTTAACATGAAACTATGGCGAAATTTGCAATTATAAATAAGTAATTGAGAAACTTCTACTTAATATAGTTACTGCATATGAAATTAGAAAAAATATCTTAAAGTTGTTTGTAGTCGTTAAAGCCACAGTGATAAATAGCGTCTTTATGCCCAGAAGTTACTGAGTGTAGCTTTGACTAAGCTTTACTCTTAGCTTTGTTTGTGAAACATAGATAAGAAACAGTCTAATAAACCAATTTGTAATAGTATTGCTGTTAGTATAATCAGAAAGGAAATATTACCTTATTACCATAAGGAGCAAAATATAATGAAAGACCTACTTTTTACCTGGCAATTGAGAATTTAATTGTTTCCACTGCTTTCCGTACAGTCACGTAATGATGTTTTGGTCAACAACAGACCCCATGTGCAACCGTGGTCACATAAGATTAGTACCATACAGCCTAGGTGTGTAGTAGGCTATACCATCTAGGTTTGTGTAAGGATACTCTATGATATTTTCACAATGATGAAATTGCAAAACGACGCATTTCCCGGAACGTATCCCCATTGTCAAGGGCCGCCTGACTGTGTATAATTCTTGGAGCTCAAGTGTCTCTACGCCAGAGGTTGGCAAACTTTTTCTGTAAAGGGCTAGGTAACAAATATTTTAGTCTGTGTGAGCCATATGGTATCTGTTGCACCTACTTAACTCTGCTGTTGTAGCATGAAAGCAGCCATAAACAATGTAAAAATGAATGAGTGTGGCTGTGTTGTAATAAGGCTGAATTTTTGTAAATACAAAAATTTACATGTGGGCTGGATCTGGCCAGTGGGCCGTAGTTTGCTGATCCCTGGTCTCAGCTGTTTACCCACAATATATAGCACTCAGGAGATGGTTTTCCAGGACACTTTGGGCAGCATTAACAAAATTTCAGAGTAAGTAAGGGTAAACTTTGGAGTCTTTTTTCCTTCCTTTCTAAAATTTTCCCCCAAACACACATACATGCAATACACACATTGCCCAGAGAAACGCAGACTGTTTTCTAAGTGTCTGAGGCCTTTCCACATCAGTCATTCAGTCAGGTCACTAAAGTCTGACCTTCTCAGTACAGCCTCACTCTCAAAAATTGCATCTCATTCTCAGCCCCTTCCACTGTGATCAATATTCAATTATCTATGAGAAACCTGAATCTCAACTAGAGGGAAATCAGTTAGCTAAAACAATTAATTTGTACTAAGTTGTGAGTGACTGCTCGGTTGAATTTTAAAAGAGGCTCTAGTTAACTAATAAATTTTAATTTGTCATAATAAATGGAAATAACATGTTGTATAAAAGGGATGTTACCATTGCCCTTGACTAACCAAAGTGTCACTATCAGAAGACAGAAGCCAGAAATCTGGACTACATTTCAGAAAGTTTTATAATATATAGTTTCTTGAATTTTTTTGGCATATAGTAACTTTCTATTTATGTGTAGCCCAAACAACCCGGAAAATTCAAATAGCTAGAATTATTTTTCTTTATAATCTCTGGGGTTCTTTTAAAATAAAGAAATGAATGAGAAATGAATAAATGAAACATTAAGAAGCATATTGCAAGGCGTGTCTTAGTGACAGGTTCAAGTGTGTGATATGTATATGATACACTCATTCCTAATAACCCACGGCACTGCATTGACCTCTAGCTCATCAAAGAAAGAACATATTGTATTTATTGTTGTTTTAGGGTCCACTATAGCAATTATTCTCTGTGGTAATGATCAGAAGAAGCTATTTGTCAGAATACTTCATTCCCCAACCAGCAGGACCAATGGGAGTTTTCTATATGTGCTATTTGGGGTTGCTTTCCAATAATATAGGGCTTAAGTGCATAAATTATGAATATAGAAAGACATAAAGGTATATTTTTCTGTTTTCTAGGTTTCTTGCAAATGTTTTTTGATTTTACTCTTGGTTCAAATGAATTCATGAAATGAATGCTGTTTCTGATTGATTATATGGTTTATTTTTCATACTAATGCACAAAGTGTTAGGCCTTCATTGATAGTACATTACAACCAGAGCTATTCACATAGGTCATGTGACTATAGAAGCATATCAAGGAAAATTTTCCATGAATTCTTTTAAAACTAAATTTTCAATAAGTGTTTATAAATTCTGATATAAAATGTTAAATAATTCAATCCTAGCAAGTATTAGTTCATATACTAATATGAGAGAGACATTTTCACTCTGTGCTGGATCGGTTGCAGCAATGCTGACGAAGTGGAAGATTGATTCAGTTGGTTGTACTATGTGATTGAATAGCTCCCCCATTTCCAGATATTTCTGATTATATTGGGAATGGAGCTCTTTTCCACCTTTAGTGATGCTGCGTATGTGTTCTACTTGGACAGATTCCTTCCTATTTAAGAGTGTTAGACTAATTCTTTTTTTGCAAGTTACAAATCTTGGAGTCAGTTAGAATTACCCATTTGCAGTGAGCAGTGAATTTGGATGCTTTGAATGCTTTAACTGTTTTAAAATCTTGATTTTTATTAGTACACTGATATTCCTCCCTTATACTTTCAGGGTGAAAAAGGTTCTGAAGGACCAATTGGCCCACAAGGATTGCAAGGCCTGTCAATCAAAGGGGACAAGGTACTATACATAGGATATATAAAAGAAGAGATGCCAATAAAATTATTTTTTTCGTTGTTCTTTATGTGTGTACATTTATAAACTGTATACAACCTAACAGCCATACCACATAGGTATCAAGTCAATTATACTTTAAGTATATGGAAGGTGTATTGTTATGTAGGATGAATTATGATCTGGAAAATCCCATCATATATATTTATAGTAATATCTCATTTATCTAGCTTCTCACTTCCAGTGACCCCTATCATCAGCCAAGCAGCTTTGAAGACAGACATTAGCAAAAGAGACCTCTTCTTAGTAAAGAAAATAGTTGTTAAGAATGTATGGACTTGACCCCATTACAGAAGTGCATATCCACCCTTAGGCTCACTCAAAAATATTACCTTAAAATGGGGCTAAAAGAACTCATTTAAGAAAATTCGTGTTGATGCCCTCCAGCGAAGACAACAGAAATCCACCTATGGTTGAAGAAAATTAGGTTTATTGACTCATTGCAGTGAAGGAGACCACATACCATGGGGAACTGATTGCAACTCAGTAAGAAGAGGGAAGATTTTTCACAGGATTTGGGCTTGTGTTAGGTGATTTGGGGTGTCCAAGAAAACAGGAGTCAGCTCTGGATTGGATGCTATCAGGAAGTGGGGGTAATTTTAAGATTGGATATTTTAATGAATCTTATTTAGGAGGTGGGGAAAATGGAGCCAGGCTTAGCTGTAATTGGTAAAGAAGTAGCAGTCACTCATTTTTAACCAGTATAGGGGGATGTTTGATCATTTTGGGGGGAGGGGTGGTTTGGACCCTGTTTCTCCTTTTTGTCTGTGCTCAGACATGATGACGGAGTGGTCTTGCTTTTGTCTTGGTTCATCACAGACAATGGCCATGTCTGACATTGGCACTGTATTCTGTAAAATTGCTCATGGTCAACACCGCGGCCTACCTGCCATTGCTTTTCTCTTTCTCACTAGTTACTCATTTTCTTTAAAATAGCTACAGATTATACCCAGTTAGAAGTATGGGTGAGGCTGGTGAGAGAAGCTACTGGAGGCAATAAGGCCCTAAAGACCAGTGGGAAGTGGAAGCTGCTGGAGGAGGAGGGGATAAAGCAAATGTGCAATAACAGAAACCTCACATCAGTTTGGAGTCATTTATCTGTCAGCTTCTAAGCATATCATAACATTATATATTGTATTAGAATGATGATTGATATTTATGGTTATCTTAAGTGTTGTGTTTCTGTCTTGAATTACTTACTTTTATTTACTGGTATCTATATCTTCCAGGTATCTATATTTAAATAGCAGAGATAGTGGTAAATAGTGAGTTATACAAATTTTGATATCATATAATTCTTGTTTCAAATAGCTCAGCTCTGGTTGTATCTCCAGCTCCAAAATACTCTAAAAATATGTAAATATTCTTTGTTCCTTTGGGGGCAGTAAGAACTGAGTACAACAGAACCATTGTTTTATGAGCTCAATAAGTTAACTTTTTCAGGTGTTGTTCACATGGCACTTGTGTTTTTACATCTGGAGCTCATGCAAAGAAGATGCGTTGAAATATCAGGATATTATCACATAGTAATTGCAAAACTTTTATCTGCTATCCCTTACTAAATCAATCCTGTCTCCCTTTTCTCTTCCCTCTTTCTTCCTTTTCTATATAACCCTAGATTCAGAGACTTTTGGTGTCAGTGATTTGAGTGATAAGATAAAAACTCCTATGATAAGGGCTCTCAAATATACATAATTGGTACAAAACAAGGAGGTAATTTTGATACAGATATTTATTTTTGTTTATGTATTTATTTATTTTTAAATTTTTTTATTGCAGTAACATTGGATTATAGCATTATATAGCTTTCAGATGTACATCATAATATATTTTGAATTCTGTGTAGATTACGTCATGTTCACCACCCAAAAACTAACTATAGTCCATCACCACACATGTGAGCCTAATCACCCCTTTTGCCCTCCCCACTTCTCCTTCCCCTATGGTAACCACCAATCCAATCTCCATTGCTATGTTTGTTTGTCGTCGTTTTTATCTTCTGCTTATGACTGAGATCATACGGTATTTGACTTTCTCCCTCTGACTTATTTCTCTTAGCATAATACCCTCAAGGTCCATCCATGCTGTCACAAATGGCTGGATTTCATCATTTCTTATGGCTGAGTAGTATTCCATTTTGTATAAATACCACATCTTCTTTATCCATTCGTCCCTTCGTGGTCACCTAGGTTGCTTCCAAGACTTGGCTATTGAGTATAATGCTGCAGTGAACATAGGGGTGCATGAATCTTTATGCCTTTGCGTTTTCAAGTTCTTTGGATAAATACCCAGCAGTGGGATAGCTGGAGCATGTGGTAGATCTATTCTTAATTTTCTGAGGATACTCCATACTGCTTTCCATAGTGGCTGCACCAGTTTGCACTCCCACCAGCGGTGTACGAGGGTTCTCTTCTCTCCACATCCTCTCCAACACTTGTTGCTTCCTGTCTTGTTAATTATAGCCATTCTGACCGGAGTGAGGTGATATCTCATGGTAGTTTTGATTTTTATTTCCCTGATAGCTAATGATGTTGCCTATCTTTTCATATGCCTGTTGGCCATCTTCTTTGGAGAAATCTCTGTTCAGATCTTTTGCCCATTTTTCAATTGGGTTGTTGGCTTTTTGCTGTTGAGATGTACGAGTTCCTTGTATATTTTGGATATTAATCCCTTATCTGATATATGGTTTGCAAATATCTTCTCCCAATTGTTAGGTTGTCTTTTCATTTCGTTGATGGTTTCCTTTGCTGTGCAGAAGCTTCTTAGTTTGATGTAGTCCCATTTGTTCATTTTTTCTTTTGTTTCCCTTGCCCGGTCAGACATGGTACTTGAAAATATGCTGCTAAGACTGATGTCAAAAGAGCGTACTGCCTATGTTTTCTGCTAGAAGTCTCATGGTTTCAGGTCTTACATTCAAGTCTTTAATCCATTTTGAGTTGATTTTTGTGCATGGTGTAAGATAATGGTCTACTTTCATTCTTTTGCACATGGCTGTCCAGTTTTCCCAGCACCATTTATTGAAAAGACTCTCCTTTCTCCATTGTATGCTCTTGGCTCCCTTGTCGAATATTAGCTGTCCATAAATGTGCGGGTTTATCTCTGGGCTCTCGATTCTGTTCCATTGATCTGTGTGTCTGTTTTTGTGCCAGTACCATGCTGTTTTGGTTACTATGGCTTTGTAGTATATTTTGAAATCAGGTAGTGTGATACCTCCAGCTTTGTTCTTTTTTCTCAGGATTCCTTTGGCTATTCGCAGTCTTTTGTTGTTCCATGTAAATTTTAGGATTCTTTGTTCTATTTCTATGAAAAACGTTGTTGGAACTTTAATAGGGATTACATTGAATCTATAGATTGCTTTAGGAAGTATGGACATTTTAACTATGCTAATTCTTCCAATCCAAGAGCACAGAATATCTTTCCATTTCTTTGTATCTTCGATTTCTTTCAACAATGTTTCATAGTTTTCAGTGTACAGATCTTTCACCTCTTTTGTTAAGTTTATTCCTAGGTATTTTATTCTTTTTGTTGCAATTGTAAATGGGATTGAGTTATTAATTTCTCTTTCTGCTACTTTGTTGTTAGTGTATAGAAACGCAACCGATTTTTGTATGTTGATTTTGTATCCTGCGACTTTACTGTATTCATTTATTATTTCTAAAAGTTTTTTAGTGGATTATTTAGGGTTTTCTAGATACAAAATCATGTCGTCTGCAAAGAGTGACAGTTTCACTTCTTCTTTTCCAATGTGGATCCCTTTTATTTCTTTTTCTTGCCTGGTTGCTCTGGGTAGGACTTCCAATATTATGTTAAATAAGAGTGGGGACAGTGGGCATCCTTGTCTGGTTCTTGTTCTTAGAGGGATAGCTTTCAGTTTTTCTCCATTGAGAATGATATTTGCTGAGGGTTTGTCATATATGGCCTTTATTATGTTGAGGTATTTTCCTGCTACACCCATTTTATTGACAGTTTTTTATCATAAATGGATGCTGTATCTTGTCAAATGCTTTCTCTGCATCTATTGAGACGATCATGTGATTTTTATTCTTCATTTTGTTAATGTGGTGTATCACGTTGATAGATTTGCGGATGTTGAACCATCCCTGCATCCCTGGAATGAAAGCCACTTGATAATGATGTATGATCTTTTTAATGTATTGTTGTATTCGATTTGCTAGTATTTTGTTGAGGATTTTTGCATCGATGTTCATCAGTGATATTGGCCTGTAATTTTCTTTTTTTGTGTTGTCCTTGTCTGGTTTTGGTATCAGGATAATGTTGGCTTTGTAGAATGAGTTAGGAAGCCTCCCCTCCTTTTCAATTTTTGGGAAGAGTTTGAGAAGGATAGGTATTAAGTCTTCTTTGAATGTTTGGTAGAATTCACCAGGGAAGCCATCTGGTCCTGGACTTTCATTTTTTGGGGAGGTTTTTGATTGCTATTTCTGTCTCCTTACTGGTGACTGGTCTATTCACTTTCTCTACTTCTTCTTGATCCAGTTTTGGAAGGTTGTGTGTTTCTAAGAATTTATCCATTTCTTCTAGATTATCCAATTTGTTGGCATATAGCTTTTCATAGTATTCTCTTATTGTCTTTTGTATTTCTGAAGTGTCCATTGTAATTTCTCCTCTTTCATTTCTGATTTTATTTATTTGAGCCTTCTCTCTTTTTTTCTTGGTGAGTCTAGCTAAGGGTTTGTCGATTTTGTTTATCTTTTCAAAGAACCAGCTCTTGGTTTCATTGATTTTTTTCTATTGTTTTTTTAGTCTCTATTTCGTTTATTTGTGCTCTGATTTTTATTATTTCCTTCCTTCTGCTGATTTTGGGCTTTGTTTGTTCTTCTTTTTCCAGTACCTTTAGATGCACTGTTAGATTGTTTATTTGGGATTTTTCTTGTTTGTTGAGGTAGGCCTGAATTGCTATAAACTTCCCTCTTAGAACTGCTTTTGTTGTATCCCACAGATTTTGGCATGCCATATTTTCATTTGTCACCAGGAATTTTTTGATTTCTCCTTTGATTTCTTCATTGACCCAATTCTTGTTCAGTAGCATTTTGTTTAATCTCCACATTTTTGTGGCTTTCTCGTTTTCTTCCTGTAGTTGATTTCTAGTTTCATACCTTTGTGGTCAGAAAAGATGCATGGTATTATTTTGATCTGAAGTTTATTGAGACTTGTTTTGTGGCCTAATATGTGATCATCCCTGGAGAATGTTCCATGTGCATTTGAAAAGAATGTCTATTCTTTGGTTTTTGGATGGAATGTTCTCTATATATCTACTAAGTCCATATGGTCGAATGTGTTGTTTAAGGCCAGTGTTTCCTTATTGATCTTCTGTTTGGATGATCTATCCATTGGTGTAAGTGGAGTGTTAAAGTCCCCTACTATTATTGTGTTACTGTCTATTTCTCCTCTTATGTCTTTTATATATAAATATATAACAATTATATATAACTATATAATTGCTTTATATATAAATATATAACAATTATATATAACTATATAATTGCTTTATATATTTAGGTGCTCCTGTGTTGGCTGCATAGATATTTACAAGTGTTATATTTTCTTGTTGGATTGTCCCCTTTATCGTTATGTAGTGCCCTTCTTTGTCTCTTGTTATAGTTTTTGTTTTAAAGTCTATTTTGTCTGATATAAGTATTGCTACCCTCGCTTTCTTTTTTTTGCCATTTGCATGGAATGTCTTTTTAACATCCTTTCACTTTCAGTTTGTGAGTGTCTTTAGGTTTGAAGTGTGTCTCTTGTATACAGCATATATATGGGTCTTTTTTGTTTTTTCTCCCATTGGCCACCCTATGCTTTTTGATTGGAGCATTTAGTCTGTTGACATTTAAAGTAGCTATTGATGAATACGTATTTATTGCCATTTTGTTACTTTTTTTCCTGGGTGTTTTTGTAGTTCTTCTCTGTTCCTTTCTTTTTCTCTTGCTTTCTTCCCTTGTGGTTTGATGACTTTCTTTAGTAATATGTTTGATTTCTTTTGTCTTACTTATTTGCTTGCTTATTATAGTTTTCTGATTTGTGATTGCCATGAGGATCCTATATAACATTCTATGTATATAGCAGTATATTGAGTTGATAGACTCTTTAGCTTGACCACTTTCTAAAAGCTCTACTTTTTCACTCCCCTCCTCCCACATTTTATGTTTTTGAAATCATATCTAATCTCTTGTTTTGCGTGTGTCTATCCATTACCATCTTATCATTGAAATAGGTAATTTTAGTACTTTTGTCTTTTAGCCTTCATGTTATCTTCACAGGTGGTTGATCTGTTACCTTTACTATATTTTTACCTTTACCAGTGATTTTATTGCCTGGTTTTTTTGGATAATTTTTTTATCCCTATTTGTGGTCGTTGCTTTCCCACTTTAAAAGTCCTTTTAGTATTTCTTGTAGAACTGGTTTCTTGTGATAAACTCCTCTAATTTTTGCTTGTCTGGGAAGCTCTTTACCTCTCCTTCCATTCTGAATGACAACCTTGATGGATATAATATTTTTGACTGTAGGTTTTTTCCTTTTAGAACTTTAAATATGTCATGCCATTCTCTTCTTGCCTGTAGGGTTTCAGCTGAGAAGACCACGGGTAGCCTTGTGGGCTTTCCTTTGTACGTCACTTGTTGCCTTTCTCTTGCTGCTTTTAGGATTCTCTCTTTATCTTTAATTTTGGACATTTTAATTATAATGTTTCTTGGTGTGGGCCTCTTTTGGCTTATCTTCTTTCGAGCTCTCTGTGCTTCTTGTTCTTGGATGTCTGTTTCCTCCCTTAGGTTAGGAAAATTTTCAGCTATTATTTCTTCAAATAGATTTTCTTCCCCTTTGTCTCTCTTTTCTCTTTTGGGACAAATGTTAGTGAGCTTAATATTATCCCAGAGTTCCCTTACACTGTTCTCATTCTGTCTAATTCTTTCTTCTGTTCAGCTTGGGTGATTTCCTCTAGTCTTTCATCTAGCTCGCTGCTCCCTTCTTGTGTATCATCTACTCTGCTATTGAGTCCCTCTACTGAATTTTTCATTTCCAGTATTGTATTCTTAATTTTTGATTGGTTCTTTTTTATATTTTCCAGTTCTTTGTTGATGAGCTCACTGTGTTCATCCAGTCTTCTCTCAATATCTGTGAGCATCCTTATGAGTTTTTGTTTGAACTCTTTGTCAGGTAGGTTGCTTATTTCTGTTTCATTTAGTCCTTTTTCTGGGGTTTTGTCCTGTTCCCTTGTTTGAAATGTATTCCTTTGTCTCCTCATTATGCCTATTTCTCTGCCATATCTATATATTAGGTGAGTCAGCTATGTCTCCTGATCTTGGAGAAGTGACCTTATATAAGAGATGCCTTTTGAGGCCCAGCTGTGTGCTTCCCCCTCGTCACCAGTCCAAATGATCCAGGAGTGACCACTTTGTGGGCTACCTGTGTCTTTCTGCTGTGGCAGGGTTGCTCTTAATGCAGGTACCTAGAGAGTCTAGTCTTTCCTTCCCTGGCCAGCTATTCGTAAATCTGGTTTGGGGAGCCTCAGCACCATTGGCTACAGGTCTAACAGTTTTCCTATTAATTAATTTCTTCTTGCAGTTTTCTTATTAATTGGGTAGGTACCCAGTGTAGCTGGTTTCTAGGCTCAGGGGCTTACAGTTGCTATAGGCCTCAGGCCTACAAGGCTGTTGTTGTCAGTTCTCTTAGGAGGGCAGCTGAGTGGGGATGGTTCTAGGCACAGAAGCACTCAATTGTTTCAGGCTTTGGAAGGTGGGGCTGATGCTTTTTATGGCTATTTGTGAAGCACAGGTCTTCTGCAGATGATAAGCCTCACACCCCCACAGAACCACACACACTACCAATACAGTCCTGGTCTGTGCACACTTCCCAGTCCCCTGGAGTGTAGCCTGATGCCCCACTGCAGAGGCCCCCACTTCTCCACCAATGCCCCCCACAGTTTACCTGGTCCCCACAGAGGCCCTACCTGACAAGGTGGACACACTCACCTGCCTGTAGAGGATCAAGGCACCCAGTCAATGCAGGCTGACAAGTAGCCTGAGGGCTTGCTGTTGGGTGGGGCTGGTCCCAAGAGAGGCTGCCTGACCTGGCTGAACTAGATTAAATCTGCTCTCTCGTGGGTATGGCAGACCCCTGGGCTTACAGGCCAGGGGAAGAATTTCAATGTCATCTACTGGGGTCTGTGTCAGCACACCTGGACTAGGTCACATCCATGGCCACCACCAATGTCTCAGTCTCCAGCGAGGACCCTCCTCTCGAAAGATTCACCCAGAGCCTACCAGGTGAGTCTCTTTTCACCAAAGGACTGTCAGCCTTCTCTCTGGTGATTTTAGGTTGCTGAGAAGGGTGAGTTTGCGTGTGGGCCCTTTAAGACCCAGGTCTTTTCTGCTTTCATCCGATAACTTTTCTGGGGGGTGTCCCCTCTGCAGATAATAGCCTTCGAAGCCAGATAGTAAGATTCTTGTCTCAGTCGTGCTGAGTCTGAAGGCTGCTTATAGCAGTATGGCCCCGCTCCGGACCTCACTCCTCCAGGGAGGGCTGCGTACCTTAGGGTGACTCCCGCCTGGCCAGCTGAGAAACTCCACTACTCCTGAAGGTGGCTTTTTTTCTCTCCAGAAGGAATTTCTGCCTCTTTTGCCTTAGTCAGGACTGCCCCTTGTTGTGGGGGTTCTGTTTATCCCATTTTCAGTTTTCTATACAGGGTAATTTTTCCAAAAATAGTTGTAACCTGGTTGTGTTCATGGGAGGAGATGAGTTCAGAGTCTGCCTACACTGCCATCTTGACGAGACCTGTTGATATAGATATTTAAATGTAAATAATGCTGCACAAAAAGGGATCTCTCTTACATACTTATTGAATATTTGCAGAATAGTAGTTATTAGTTTGGTTCTGGAATGAGAGAGAGCAGACTTGAATCTTGCTTCCACCATCTCACAGTTGTGTAATCAGGGGCAAGTTGCTTAACCTCTTCTGGAAAGTGGGGCTGCCTGCTTTCGGAGGGCTATTGTGAAGGTTAAGTGAGATAAAGCATGAAGAGCATGTAGCACAGTGACTGCCACATGACAAGCAATCAAATTCTGAATCAGGATCATCCAGTTCTGAATTAGAACTTGAGTCCATTACATTTTCCCTCCTGTGATGTTTATTTAGACTGGGGATTGATGCAAAGTGAAACACTAAGAAGCATGTTCGAGGGCATATCTTAGTGACAGGTTCAGCATACTTTTTATGCTAAAAAATATGCAAATAAAGTATATTAGCTGGCAAAACAAGCTAGCTGCCTGTTTTGTAAATAAAGTGTTATCAGACCATAGACACACCTTTCCTTTAGGTATTGTCTATGGCTGCCTCACATTACAAAACAGTATACGTTAATTATGAAAGAGACCTTTTCATAGCCCTTACGCATAAAATATTTACTATCCAGCTGTTTGAGGAAAAGTTTGCTTACCCTGATGTAGTCTAAATACAATTGGTATTAAAATAGTCATACTTATCCGTGTTGTTCAACAGTCGTCAGTTCTCAGTTGATAAGTTACCTGGCATATCAATAGCACTTGACTGATCCTTACCTTCTTGAAAGAATCTCTTGGTCTCTCTGACTGCACCTTCTCAGTGTCTACTGCTGGTGCTTCTTCATCTCTCTGACCTTTAATACTTGGAGTGTCCAAAAGGCTCAGTCCTTGAACCTTCTATCTTCTCGATCTGCTTGGTAAATTCACTGAGTCATGGCTTTAAATACCATCTGTATACTGAGGGCTCCCAAATTTACATCTCCAGCTAACACCTCTCCTGCCTACTTGATATCTCCTTTTGGATGTCTATTTTAGCATCTCCGACTTTACATGTCCAAAATTGAGCTCCTGATGTTACATGCCCTCCAATATTGCTTCTCTCTCAAGCTTCTCCTTCTCTGTAAGTGACAAGTCTATTCTTCCAAAAACCTTGGAGACAGCTTGGAGTTCTCTCAATTTGTAGTAAATCCTGTTTGCTCTACCTTCAAAATATATCCAGGATCTGAGCTCCCCACTGCCTCATTCCAGCACTTCAATCCATGCCCCCATCATCTCTCATATGGATCTCCTTTCAGTCTCTTCTCAGTACAGTCAGATTGGGGCTTTCAAAACCAAGTCAGATCTTTCACTCCTCTGCTCAAAACCCTCTGGTGGTTTCTCATCTCACTCAGAGAAAAGCCAAAGTTCTTACTATGGCCTAAAGGCCCTGTCGATCCTTCTGCCTGACCCACTGCTGTACTTCTCCGACTCCATCTTTCTACCACTCTCCCTCATGCTCAGAAGCTCCAGCAACATTGTCTCCTTGTTTCTGGAATGTGCCAGGCATCATCATTGCACTGGAGGTTCACTCTGCCTGGAATGCTTTTCCTCCGGGTTTCCACCTGGCTCACTCCCTCTCATCATGAGGTCATCCCAGTCCACCTTATCTAAAATTTCAGTTGTCTCCCCCCTTCTCTGATTTATTTTTCCCCTTAGCACTTATCAGTATTCAACATACTATTTATTTTAGCCATTCGTCTTGTTTATTATCTTCTGTTTCCTCTACTAAAATGTAGTCTCTACGAGGACAGAGATTTTGGCTGTTTTGGTCACTGTTGTTTCCCCAGTGTTAGGACCAGTTTCTGGCACATAACGGACACTCTAAATATCTGTTGAAAGTAACAAAAAAGGGATAAATGATATTGTTCTTCTTACGGATCTCATTCACATTATTTGCCTAATTTATTTCATGGGAGGAGAAGGTGAGATTCTTTAATTTTGTTGCATTCACCTTAGATCATTTCTTAATTTTCAAAATGCATTTTAATAAGAATTGGGGGGTAAAGGTACTTAGAACGTTTTAAAACACTTTTCTCCAGTTTTTCTTTCTCAAATTCTAATTTTCTTGCACCCTATAAATTTTATACTTTTTAATGTTTCTGTTATGGATCCTAACAGTAAGTGTTTGTGTCATTATAATAACCATTCAGGAATTTTTGGTTCTTATGAAAAAAAATAATAAATATAAGCTGGTGCAAATACTCACCAATCTAGATTAAATAGCAAAAACATCATTTACTATTTTGGCAAATTTGAACTATAAACTGTTTAAAAGGAGTGGAGTTTTCTAGCTTTCCGTGTTAAACTGTTTTATGGTGGAAAGATAGATTTTAGTCCAGTATAATTCAAGGCTAACAAAGTATGAAAGAATGAGGTTGAGTTTTATTGTTATACTTCTGAATTATTTTCTATACAGGGGGATTTGGGACCTGTGGGACCCCAAGGACCAATGGGCATCCCTGGAATCGGGAGTCAAGGGGAACAGGTAATCAAGGCTTTCTCTCTGTCTCTTTGGTACAGAACATTCTGGCCCAATCCTGATGTTCGTTGAAGGCCGTCCTGCAAACACTTATGAGCATATTTGTTAGTCAAATTGCAATGGAATACACATCCAACGTGAATGTAGGGAAGGATAAGATGGTTTCATGAGACTTTATTTTTTAGAATTTCCAAAGACTTGAAAAATAAATTGTGTGTTTCTTGGTGCTGTGAATTTTAACATTAAAGCTAATTAACAGGAGAAGAGTTTTGAAGTAATATTTTATATTTTTAGTTTCCCTTGGGAGCAATAGTTTATTTACCGGTTGGTTTGTGTGTTTTTCCCCCTTGAAGCTTTGTAAATGACTATATCTCACTTTCTTCCAATGCCAGTAGAGTAGTATTTCCCACCTCTAGCCACGTACCAATCTAAAAAAGTATTACACTTAAAACAAGGACCAGAATCAGAGGTACACTTAATTTAAGGGGCACCATTCCTGAATAGGAATAAACCACAGATAGAGTTTATACGTGACACTTAACCCCTGTTGGTCAGAAGAAAGGAAAGATCTCTGAGGATGTCTCTATATTCATGGCTGGAACTGCTTCCAAAGTCTTCTGACCACAAATTTTGGAAACAACAGGACATTTTGTTAGATCTAAATAATACAAGTGTAATATAAGAGTACCATCTACGTACATAATCTCACTTAATCAAAATGACCAAAAAATCCAAGTTCATGCTGAATGTCCTCCTGTGTGGAAAGTGGCAAATCAGTTTAAAATTTATGATTCATGTTTGAATTATTCTGTTGCCTAGAGAATGATAATGCTTCTTTTATCTAGGGTAGTAGGAGAAGAAAAGGGTAAAAAAAAAAAAAAAGAGATAATTCCAGATCTCATTGTTGACATTAACTTTGAATTTATTTCTAACCATCTTCTAGCAAACAACAGCCAAGCAACAGCCAAGCTGGACATTATCCCTTTTCCCATTTCCTTCCCTTGGTAGAGGTCCTAGTGTAATACATGAGGAGGATTAAGGTGCAGGAGAAGCTGAGATAAATCTGTATATAAATATTTAGATAACAGTTAAGAGCTGAGTATTTTGACTACACAAAGAGCATGGTTTGACTCTGCCACCAGGCATTCTCAAACTTTGTAGTTTATTTGCTGGTTTCAGCAGGGTTTACATTCTGATCTCAGAGGTGGCTGGACGTTGCTGTCACATCCTGGGTCTTGTGGTGTTCCTGGTGCTGAGTCACCACCATGGGGCTGGAAATAGGTTCAAAGAAAGCCAAGTCTTTCCAGATGGCCCGTGAATTCTGGCCCTCCCACCTGCAGCTTCCTGTAATGCTGGTTCTTGGTGGAGCTTGTTGTTCTTCAGTTTTAAAAAAAGCCTCTTTGACTTCTTTTGTTTTCTCACCCTGTTCTCTTTTTTCCAAAGAGAAAAAACCTTTTAAGGTAGACATGTCTATATGGAGCTGACCCCTACTGGATAAGATATGGAATGGAATGTATTATTTGTAAACTGCTCTGAAGAAGGAAAGAATTTGTTTACCTTTTAAGATAAATGATTTAAATTGTACATAAATTTCACCTCTATGCAGTTATTCATTTTTCTTCTTATCTTTAATTTAACGTTTACCCATTGAATTACTGTTATTATTAGATCTTCCTATTTCTCTTATAGAAATGTTTTCCCTCTCATATCTGTATGAGGGAACTTCTATTTCCAGCAACATGTTTATAATATCCCTCAGGTGGCCTGCAGATTTTCATGAAATATTTGGAAGTTGATCACTTCCAATCTTTTATAAAATAAAGTGGAATATAAGTAACCACATGTACACACGTACACACACTTACGCACGTATCTCTTTGAATTTTTTGGTTCCTTGTCCTGTTTCATGCTACTTGCAGATTACTGTGAAAGTCAGGAAGGATTCCTTCTAATAACGGGTCAATATTTATGTTGAACCTTAGCTTCCTTAAATGGTTTAGACTGCTTCATCTTCATCAACCGGGAAAAGGGCAAAAATATTTGTCATTTAAAAATGAACAAGCAGTTGTATCATCTAAGTAGAGAAAAGGGGATAACATTTGCAACAAAATAATCATTACCTGTGACCATTATTTTCACAGTCATGGCTTGTGAAGTGTAAGCAAAATAAAATCTTAGTTTTTTTCTCTCATCATCCCTTTACAATTTTTTATTAGGGGAAGTTTTTTCTTTTTCCTCCCACAGACAGAAGTTACCAGCAGGCTATAGAGTTTTCTTATCACTTTTAGGTAGTAGAAAGCTGCTATAAGGTCACTCTAAGTTGCTAATTACAGTTTTAATTGTATAATAAAAACTGTCTTATTCTAGTCAATATACTAATCTTCCTTTCAATCTTTATTCATCTGGTATGAGCTGCAGGGAGAACCGGTGTCTATGGGAGGGAATGTGCTTCTCATTCCTCCCGGACCATGTCAAGGATGGGAGGAGAAGAGGGGCCTCGGAGATCCTTTCTTGGCTGATCTATTGTCAGATGGCTTTGGGTCCTCTGAGCATGGCAGGTGTTTGATGCTGACACTCTTCCTCATGGGGCTCCTTGCACTGGCCCCTGTGTTTGCCCCTCCTAGGACACGGATGAAGGATGCTCTTCCTCTGGCTGTTTCTTCCTGTTGGCCTCTGCTTTCCTGGGGGTTTACTCTATGCCAACTTTCTCTGTTGGAGTTCTATCACTCTTCCAGGTCCTCTTGGACAGGATTCAGAATGGTGCCAGGCCAAGTCTGTCTCACACGTAGGGTACATCTGGTCCACAGGAAAAACTGACATGTTCTTCGCACTGACAAACTCTGGAATCACAGGCTGGTCCCACCCCAGCCCCTCTTGGCTATCACAATCCATTTTAGCTTTCTCAGGCGTGAGTCAGACACAGGTCCCTTGTGTCTCCAAAACAAAAATCAAGGTCTCCAAGTGGTTTCACTGAAGTTCCTTTTCTAGAATAGGGTAAACAGAGAAGCAACTTAAACCCCTCCCTTTTTCTCCAAAGAAAATTCTTTATAAGACTACTTTCTCCAAAGAAGAGCTTTATAATTGCTGGCTTGCTTCCCTTTTTATACCCACAATGTGAGTGAGAGTCCAGTGCCTGAACATTCTTCAATCTGGTGTCTGCAGGCTATCATTCTTGCAGCCTAGGTCAAACCTTCATTTTAGTATTCTGATATGTATCAATTGGTACAGCTAGGATATCGCTTTGCTTGTGTGTGACTGAGACATGAAATTGGTTAACAAGATGGAATTTTATTTCTCTTATTTAAAACTCCAAACTGGTGTGATGACTCTGCCTCTCAGGGTCATCAGGGATTTAGGCTTTTTCATTTCATTAGTCTGCCATTCTGAGAGTGCTTTCCTCATCCACGTGATCCAAGACAGCCACTAAGTCTTCACTTCAGCCCCTGAGGAAGGGGTGTTGGGAAGGACGAGACATACCTCTTCCTTTAGCATGAACTGGAAATTATACACATCACTTCCATTCACATTCCATTGGCCAGAATCCAGTCCACATGGCAACACTTGGCTACAACAGGGACGGGAAATGTGGTCTTTATTCTAGGCAGCCACGTGGGCCAGCTAAAATTTCTCTTACTATGGAAGAAAGGGAGATGCAAATTATAGTTCAACTAGAAGCCTCTGCCACCCCATTCAACAAATATTAACTGAGGAAGAGTAACCTATTATGGGATGTGAACTAAACTCACTTTAGAGGATTTGAAACTACTCTTATCCATATTTCTTCTTAATTTCAGTAATAATATTTTTTTAAATTTTATTTTAAAGGGAATCCAAGGTCCTATTGGTCCACCTGGTCCTCAAGGGCCCCCAGGACAAGGTTCACCTGGTTCCAAGGTAACTTTCTAAATGAGAGCAGAGTTTAATATATCTGTAGTCTAATTGCTGTTTTCTGGTCAGTGGCCAGTGCATTTAGAAGACAGCAGATGAAATGAACTTAAAAATCAGATATCTCTACTTAATGCAAAATGTTACTGATATTCCTAATGGTTTAGAAAATGTAATATGTATTCTTTATGCTCTTTGAATTTTTTATGTACACAACCTTAATTTATTGTTTTCTTTCTTTCTTTTACTATGTGACTCTATTCTGGCAATTCAAGCAGTACAGTACTATCAGTAGAGGCTACCTGTGGGTTGGCAAATTTTCATTCTCACCAATGCTCCCACAGAAGGTCCAACTATTGAAGCATTTAGTTAAAGATATGGAGTCAGAAATAACCTAACAAATAAAAATTTTCTATGAACTTAGGATTCAAATTATCTCCTAAATTAGAACTACCATCTATCCCTTGGGGAGAGGCATGACACATTATTTAACCAGCTATCATTAATGTTGCTTCAAACAGTTGCTAATCATTGTTAAATAAATACTTCTCTGAGAGTACTCACCTTCAAGAACACTCTTTAGAGATTCCCATGTGAGAAGCGTCTCAGTAGAATACAGTTACTGCCCTTGAGATTGTTGATTTGGGGCCCATCACTGAAAGCCCAGGTTGTTCTCTCTGGTTAGGATATTGCTCTTGATCAGCAGTCACTTTGGCTTTTCATGTGTCAGTACTAGTTGTTCTGGAATATAGCTGCCTGTCTTTCCCAGGTGGTCTCCTCCTGGGCTCCTTAAAATCAATTTTGAGCATGCTATATAGCCTGTATTTTAAGCCAGACCATTATACATTCCAAATTTGATAAAAACCTATCAACCTGAAGGTATTTTAGGCAAATATATATATTTTCCTGAAATATATATATATTTATATTTGAATATTTTATGTATATACATACACACATATATATATAAATTGAGCACATGAAACTCAGTTTTATCTTATTTTGCTGATATAAGACAGCTCTTCGGAGATCAAAGGCAGGAATGTATTTTGTTTATTTTGCTCCTAAACTCAAATATTCTTCAAATGCTCTTTCCTTACTAGGGAGAAGTAGGCCAGACAGGACCTCCAGGTCCTAGAGGACCAGTGGGAATTGGAGTCCAAGGTCCAAAGGTGAGTTGACTATGCTGCTCAGAATCATTTAGACGATTTATGTAATATTATGTAAAGTTTCATTTATATCCAATGCAAAGCAGATCATGCATGTGTCATCTGTCATTTTACTCGACTAGAGTATTTACTCAGAAAAGTGTCTGATGCTCAGTATAACTCTTACCATTTAAGAAGAACCAAAATCTTAGTTTATCGTAATGCCTGCTGTTTGTTTGTTTGGTTTTTATGCATTTATTTATCAGCATCAAAGGCTCTTTTTTTGGCAGAGTCATTCTTTAAGAACATTATTTCCTACTGTATTATAAAACACCGTATGTATGTATATGTATATATATGTATAATAAAGCACCAGCATAGTAGAATTTCAGTGAAGGTTACTTCCCTTCTTTTGTTTTGTGGCTGGCTCCTGTTCATCCTTCAGATTTTAGCTTAAAAGCTACTTTCTCGGAAATTCATCCCCTGAATCTAAAGTATGTCCCCCCAACTCCTGTTACCCAGTTGCTTTATACCTCAGCACGGCACACTGTTTGTTTCCCTTGCTTTTACCACTTACTCAACTTGCATGTTTTTTAAATTACTTTTCATCTTACTCTATCCTCTAGAAATCCACTGCCCAATATTGGAGCCACTAGCCACATGTGATTATTGAACACTTGAAGTGTGGCTAGTATGAACTGAGATGTGCTACAAATGTAATATACACACCAGATTACAAAGCTTGGCACACACTAAAGAATGTAAACTCGATCATTAATACACATGTACATTGATTACATATTGAAATATTTCATATGTCTTAGAGTAAATAAAATATTTTGGTAGAATTATTTTTACCTGTTTTTTTAAACTCTTTAAATGTGGCTGCTAGAAAATTTATAATGACATACACAGCTACCTTTATATTTCTTTTGGACAGTGCTTCTCTATTGGGGCGGGGACCTTGTTTTCTTGTTTATTATTGAATCCCCAGTTTGGGGGACATGATAGGTACCCAATAAATGCTGTTGAATAAATGAATGAATCCTTATTTCACCATTCACAAGTTATATAACTCATCCTGAAGGCATAAAGGATCTGGCAAGCCATGCTGAGCATTAAACTCCATCATTGTTCTACTGTCATTGTCATCTTCCCCGTACATATTTGGTTATTAGAAGAATAGGTAAGATGTGTGTCTAAGAAGATTATATACATTACACATACATAAACATAATTACAGGGGATGCAAAATGTGCTAAGATAGTGCTAGATAATAGCTGCCACTTGGATAGTTTTGATGTGCCACACAATGTGCTAAGTATGACACATATGTATCTATATGTGCCGTGTATATATATATATGCATATATATTATGTCACATATATGCCAATCTCAGAGAGGCAATATAGAGTAGTAAGGTTCGACAGTTCAACTGCCTAAGTTCAAATCCCAGTTTTGTCACTAACTAAATGTGTAATCTTAAGCTTCTCTCACTGTAAAAAATGAAATATTTTAAATATACTAGTGTAGAGACTAATACAAAGAACACCCATATATTCCACAACTCAGGTTTATCAAATGTTAACATTTGCCATATTCATTCTAGACATTTTTTTTAAGAAGAAGCATTACAGACGTAGCTGGAGGCCTCTGCTGGTGTTCTCCAATCTCATGGCCCCGCCTTCCCTCCCCAGACATAATCATTATCATGAATTTGGTGTTTATCATTCTTTCAAAGGTTTTATCATTTTCCCACATATTTTTTTTTTTTTTAAAGATTTTATTTTTTCCTTTTTCTCCCCAAAGCCCCCCGGTACATAGTTGTGTATTCTTCGTTGTGGGTTCTTCTAGTTGTGGCATGTGGGACGCTGCCTCAGCATGGTCTGATGAGCAGTGCCATGTCCGTGCCCAGGATTCGAACTAACGAAACACTGGGCCGCTTGCTGCGGAGTGCGCGAACTTAACCACTCGGCCACGGGGCCAGCCCATTCCCACATATGTTTTTATCCATAAACTATATATATTTTTTTGTGTTCTCGAACTTTACATAGTGGATCATACTGCAATATATTTATACTTAGCCTTACGTTTTATTAGTTTTATATGCTTCTAATTTATTCATGGTACTCTATTGTATGGAAATAGCTCAATCAAAATTTATCCATTTTCCTGTTGATGGACATTTAAATTGCTTCCCACTTTTCACCTTTGCCGACAATGCTGCCATTAAGATTCTGAGTTTCCTTCTGTGTTAGTCAGAGTAGAAGTTCCTCTCACTAGTAGATGATAGGCAGCTATAAGTGGAATGGAAGATCACAGGAGATGCAAGTTTTCAGTTTTGATATTGTGAAAATCCTGTCCAAAATGGACAGGGGGTAAAGTGGTTGTGTCAGTTTACCTTCCTTCCAGCAATGGGTGACAATGCTCCTTTCTCTACATTCTTGCCAATAAGAAGTATGTAAAAATGTATCTCATTGTTTTATTTTTTCCTCTCTGATAACTGAACAGTTTTTTTGTGCTTGATGGACCTTCAGCTTTTCTCTTTGGTAAATTTCTGTAGATATTCATTTTGTTAAGGTTGAGTGTTCCTTTCTTATTAATGAATAATTTCTTATATATCTGGATATCAACCGTTTGTTATTTGGGTTGCAAATATCTTTTCCCAGACTGTGACTTGTCCTTTTCACTTTACTTAGAGTACCTTCCAGTATAGAGAAATTTTAAATTTTGATATATTTCTATCCCTTTATGTCTTGGGTTTTTTTGAATATTATTTAAAAACATTTCCTGACTCTGAAGTCATAAAAATATTTTTACGTATTTTCTTCTGAAAATTTTGGTGTTTTGCTTTTTTTATTCGTGTCTTTGATCCACTTGGAATTTATTTTTCTGTATGGGACAATGTAAGGATCTCTTTTTTTCCCTATATGGATAACCAGATGTCCTAGCATCAGTTATTGAATAGTCCATCTTTGCCACACTGATTTGTAATACCACCTATGACATATGGCAAGTTCTCTATTTGTGAGGCTCCGTGCCCGAGCTCTCCATTCTACCCCGTGCATCTATTTATATCTCACTGCTATTACTTCTCTGTCTTCATTATGACAGGTGTATAAATTTTATCATTGGTAGGGAAAATACTCTCATCTTCTTCTTTCTTGGTTATTCTTGATTCCAACGTATGCATTTGAGGATTGGCTTGTCAAATTTAACAAAATATCCCATTGGGGTATCCTGCTGGGATTGCATTGACTCTTCAGATTAAATATTGAGTCTTTCAAATCACAGGGTAAAATTCTCTAATTTTCCAGGAAAATATTTGTCATTTTCTCGTTAAAGATCTTCCCCTTTTTTAGTTTAAAAGGTACCTTGGAGAAACTTTTGTAACTGTGAATTGTTTCTTTCTCTACATCATCTGATTAGCTATTAAAGGTCTGTAGGAAAAGTATTGCTTTGTTATTTTGTTTTGTTTTGGTACATTGACTTTATTCTCCAGCCACCTTAGGAAATCTCATATTATTTTGAATTGTTTGCAAAGTCTTGTGCTTTTTTACTCCCTGTGTACATAATCGTATTGTCTGAAAATAAAAACAGTTTTTCATATCTCCTTTTAGTTCTTCTTTTTCTTATTCATTTTTTATCATTTTTACGCTGCTAGGCTCTCCAGAGCAATGTTTAAAAGAAGTGACTTCAAAGGAAGTGCTTCTAAAATTTCACTTTTAAGTGTGACGTTGCTGTAGGTTCTTGATAGATACCTTCTATTAGGTTAAGGTAATTCCTTTCCGTTTCGATTGTACCAAAAGTTGCTTATTAATCATAAACGAGCGTTGGATTTTATCAGATTGTGCACCTACTAAGATAATGCATTGTTTTTCCCTTTTAACCTGTTAGTATGGTGTATTTAATTTCCAGAGTTTTTAGACGTTGAACCATTTTGGCATTCTTGAGATAAATCCAACTAATCATGATGTATAATTTTTTATGATAATAATTCAATGACTAATCTTTATTTAGGATTTCTGCATCCATTTAAAATAATTCTATTTGTTCTATTTATTGCATGATTGATGTACAATAAAAGCACATGGTTAAAGTATAAAATCTGATAAGTTTGACATATGTATATATCCTTGAAACTCTCACCATAACCATGATAATAAAAGGATACATCACTCCCGAAAGTCATATCTTCCTTTGTAATACCATCCTTCCATCCCTCCCTAACTTCTCCTATCTCTACTGATCCATAGATCTGCTTTCCAGTTATCTGGTAGCCATCGATCTGCTTTCTGTCATTATAAATTAGCTTGCATTTCACTCAGCAAAATTATTTTGAGATCCATGTTTAACATGTATGAATAGGTTGTTCTTTTTTGCTAAACAGTATTCCATTGTATGGATATACCATACTTTGTTTATCCGTTCACCTGTTGATGGACATTTTGGTTGTTTCCAGCTTTGGATATTATAGATAAAGCCATTATTAACATTTATATACATGTCTTTATATGAACATATGTTTTTATTTTTCTTGGGTAAATACCTAGGAGTGAAGTAGCTGGGTCATATGGTAGGTATCTGTTTAACTTTTAAAAAAACTGCCAAATCGGTTTCCAAAAAAAGTCTTTGTCTATATTTTCACTGGGTGTGGAATTTTAGGTTGATGACTTTTCCTTTTTCTTTTAGTACTTTCTAAACATTGTTCCACCCTCTTCTCACTTGCATTGTTTCTGATGAGAAATCTGTTGTCATCTATACATTTGTCTCTATCTACCATGTCTCTTTTCTCTGGTTACTTTTGAGACTCTCCCTATATCACTGGTCTTGGGCCAAGTGATATTAATGTGCCCTAGTTTAGTTTTCTTCATATTTCTTGTGCTTGGGGTTCATTGATATTCTTGAATCTATGGGTCATTGATTTCATCAGTTTTGGAATATATTAGGCCAGTATTTCTCGAAATATTTCCCACCCTCTGCCTTCAGCCAGGGAACTCCAATTTTACTTAAATTTGGATGCTTGAAGTTATCTCATAGTTCACTGATGCTCTGCTCATTCTTTTTCAGTCTCTTTTCTAACTTTGCTTCATTTTGGATAGTTTTTATTGTTATATCTTTCAGTTCACTAATCCTTTCTTCTGTGAGATCGAATTTTAAAAATTCTATCCAGCATATTTTTTGTCTCATTCTTTGCAATTTTCAATGCTAGAAGTTCAATTTGTGTCTTTCTATATCTTTCATATTTTTATTTAATATGTGGCAACTTTCCTCTAGTTTCTTGAATATATGGAATGCAGTATAATAACTGCTTTAAGGTTCTTATCTACTAATTCTATTGCCTGCATCATTTTCTGTGTTAGATTTTCTAGCTTTTTTGAATGCTTGATAATTTTTTATTGGATGCCAAACATTGTGAATTTTTCCTTTTTTGGTGCTGGATATTTTTGTATTCCCATAAATATTTTTGAGCTTTGTTCTTGGATACTGTTAAATTACTCAAAAACAGGTTGAGCCTTTTGGTTTTGCTTTTAAATTTTATTAGATAGGATAAGAGCAGCATTTCGTCTAGGGTTAGTTTTTCCCCACTACTGAGGCAAGACCCTTATTAGAATTCTAATCTGTGCCCTAAGAATTTTGAGGTTTATCCTTTAAGTTGGTTTTTTTCCTAGCCTCGGGTAGTTTCTTCACACTGTGCTGTACAGTATTCATCTGAATGCTCAAGGGGGATGCTCAACAGATCTTCATAGTTCTCTGTGTAACTCTTTCATCTCTAGTAATCTATTCTGTGAATTTTTGATGCTTTGGCTTACTTAGACTCCTACCTTTGTCTCTTGAAGTTAGGGAGACTTCTGAACTTTCTTTGGGTTCTCTCTCCCTGCACCAAAGCCTGGAGACTTTCCCCAGGCAGTAAACAGAGGAAGTTACAGCATTCATCTAATTCGTTTCCCCTTTCTCAGGGATTATTGTCCTTCATTATTTGGTGTCTAACGTCTTGAGAGACATTGTTTCACATATTTTGTCTGGTTTTTTTAGTTGTCAGGCAAGAAATTAAATCTAGTGCCTCCAATTTTATTGGAAACTTATGTTACATCTATTTTCATAGGGAGCTAGTTCTATAATTTAGTTTACTTGTTATTGTGTGATTTTTAATCAAGGTTTTATTAACCTCATAAAACAAATTGGGTAGACTTTCCTCTTTTTCCTATTTTTCAGAACAATTTATATCTGTGCCTCAAAGGTTTAAAAATTTGGGAAGATTTGACTGTAAAACCAACTAAGACTGTGATCTGGGAGGGAACGGAAGTTAGAGACTTGCAATTACTGATTCCATTTACTTAACTGAATAAATAAATTGGTTTACTTAGCTTGTCCATTCCTTCTTATGTAATTTATGTAATTTATATTTTTCTTGAAGATTATCTATTTATTAATGTTTTCCAATATATCTGTTTCAAACTGTCACAAAAATTTTCTATGATTTTTAAAAATCTTTAGTATGTATAAAGTCATATTTCCTTTTAATTCCTAATACTGTTTATTTGTGCCTTTTCTTTTTTTAATATTACTCATTCTTGCTAGAGGTTTGTTTATTTTATTAGTTTTTTTAAAGTATTACCTTTTAATTTTGTTACTCCTCTTCCTTTTTATTTTCAAGTTTATTATTTTCTGCTCTTGTCTTTATCATATCCTTCTACTCATTTTTAGGTTTACTGTGCTTTTTATTTTCACTAATTTTTTCAGTTGAGTTTAGTTGAAATGACTTTCAATGATATTTAATATTTTTTGCTCTTAATAAGTGCAGTAAGGACACTTTTATATTCTCCGAATGTAGCATGTATTTTCTCTGAACATTTTAAAGGACTTATTCTTAATCACAAATCAACTGGAAAGCAAGTATAATTATTGAATATTAGAGTTGGAAGTGATGCTGGGCCTAGAGTTTTTCATTTCACCTTTATATTAGTTTCTTAGGCTTGCTGTAACAAAGTGCCACTAACTGTGTGGCTTAACACAACAGAAATTTATTGTCTCATAGTTCTAGAGGCTAGAAGTCAAAAATCAAGGTGTCTGCCGGGCCATGCTTCCTCCAAAACCTGTAGGGAAGAATTCTTTCTTCCCTCTTCTTGGCTTCTGGTGGAGGCCATCGATCCTTGGCATTTCTGGCTCACAGCTGCATCACTCCAATCTTTGCCTCTGTCATCACATGGTGTTCTCCCTCTGTGTCTGTTGTCACATGGTGTTTTCCTCCTCTTATAAGGACAACAGTCATTTTGGATTAGGGCCCACCCTAGTGATCTCATCTTAACTTGGTTACATCTGCAAAGACCCTATTTCCAAGTGAGGTCCCATTCAGAGGTACCAAAGGTCATGACTTCATCATATCTTTTTTGGGGTCACAAGTCAACATATAACAAACAACATAATTCAAAACTGAGAACAAGAGAGGTTAAATAACTTTCCAAGGTCAAATAGTTTAATGACTGTTAATCTCTATTCAGATTTCTCCACTCAGAGGCTTTACTCAGACATTATAAGATATATCCAATTGCAAGTGCCTCAAAATGGAGGTGCATGATAAATATGAACTTCTGGGAAATAAAATCTTTGCTCATCCACCAGGGGGAGCCAGGCTCAATAGGGCTTCCAGGACACCCAGGAGTACCAGGAGAAGATGGGGCTGCAGGGAAGAAGGTAACACTACGTTTCTCATATTACTGGATTAAAAACTATTGAACCACACTGATATCTTGGTCCTGCAGGAGCTCAAATTAAACCATCCAGGGCAAACCTAGTCTTTTTTAAAAAATATTCCACAACTCTAAATTTCCTTTTTCACTTCCTTCAGATAGAAAGAGCACCTCAAAGGCAGTGGAGTAGTGTCTTACACCCTCTGCCTTCTCTCTGACATTTTAGCCTGGCATCCTCCAGTGACCTAGTCCCTTAGGATTCCTAGAAAGCACTTTAATTTAAACTTAGAGAAAAACACTTTTTCTTTCCTCCAAAAGGAGAGTCTGTAAATGCATTCAGGAAGTAAGGCCAGTATAAAGATTTCCTGAAGTATTTTGAGTTGACATTTGAAATGCTCGTTTTTCAATATAAGTGGTGAAAAACAGCAGATGGAAAGGCTGAAGGTCTTCTTTTTTTTAAAACCCACCAAATGTGAACGAAGAGCCAAAGGAAAGTGAGCTTATTGCTTTAGAAATTGGCTGAGAAGTTGGACTTTTTCATGATATTTCAGCTGCTCTGAGCTAAACAGGAGTTTGATATTAATTTATTCAAGTTGGTAAACTTCCAAATTAATTTGGAGACTGGAGTGAAGGTCTGGTCTGTTTTGGAGGGTCTCAGCAGAGAGTACACTGGCCGTGAAAGAAGACAAGGTGGGCTCGGACAAACTGTATACGGAGGGTCAGCAAAGACATCAGTGTCATTTCCTCTAGGGGGAAGCAGGGCTTCCAGGAACAAGAGGCCCAGAAGGACTGCCTGGAAAAGGACAACCTGGCCCCAAGGTACGGAATTGACGGTGTGGGGGAGCAGACTGCCTGTGTCCTGGTCCTGATATTAAAGAGCCAACTTAGGAGAAATTTGATTGTTATTCTTGCTGTGTCAAATGTATTTACTTCTGGCTTGAAATTATGGATACTAGCTTGAGAGCTTTTGGAAGACAGCAAGTATGTATTATTCATTTTTATTTTCCTTAGATCTATCGTAAGACTCAGCTTATAGGAAGAGTTCAACACATGTTTTCTCAATAATGGCCAGACTGACATTCTAAAAACCCATAGGAAAGGAAAAGAAGCCTTGAGATACATCCTTGAGACTTGAAAGTCCATAAATTTTCTTCACATATTTATAGAATGCCACACAGTAAAAAAAAAAAAAAAAAAATCACCTGGTAAATGGCAGTTTCACTTTTACAACTTGGCATAAATTTATTTTATACATTGCAGAAATACACGTTGAATAACATCTGTATATGTCAAGATAAGGAATCTCCAAATTCATCAATAATACCATTAGTGACACAAGCTACAGCCTCTAAGGTGCCAGGTGTTCCTGCAGTTTTTAGAAAGAGTCACCAATGCCCATATAAAGATTCTGAAGAATTGTATATGAGTAAAGTAAAAATAAATCTGTATACTTATTACTGTTCTACTTATAATTGTACTAAAATAGAAATTGATAGCTTAAGGAGTATGTCTTGTGGAAATATTGGATAAAATTGAGCCCTTACCCTTAGATGTGAGAATTTGAAATTTAAATATATTTATAAAATTAAAAAAAATTTTATTTTTGACTTACCAGACTAGGAGATCCCTTTTTTGAGGGGGAGGGGAGGAATATGGACAGAGAAGACCTTTTTTAACATGCAGAAATACTGTTGGAAATTCTTGCCTATTAATATTCAGGAGAACTAATGTTTTCTAGAATATACTTTTGGAAAATAGACTCTTGGAGTTAATAGTTGAAGCTATAAGAATGAGAAATATATATACCTGAGAAAAATATATATCTGAGAAAGAGAGTTGAGATTTGAATCCCATGGTGTGCAGTAGCTGGAGAAAGAAGGTTCAGAGCAGCACAGAGGTGAGCAGAAGAGTTACTGTATTAGGGAAACCAAGGAACAAGAGTTTCAAGAGGAAGGCAATGGGTGGTGTCAAATGCCACCAACAGAGCAAGGAGAATGTACATGGGAAAGAGAGGCCAGTGGATTAGTAGCTTTGAGGTGATTTGTGGCTTATGGAAGGCTGTTGAAGAAGAGTGGTAGCAATATATTACATAGCCCAGGCATGCTATGGTTCAGTGCTGGCACTTTGTTACATTTAGTTGGGTTCCTGCTGTTGTCTTCTGGGGGGATATAGGTCAATAAGTTAAATTCGGTGGAGAATGGAAGACAATAAATAGTTATGGTTAGATTTTTGTCTCTATTGGCAAATGATAGTGATACAATAACTGATATTTGGACATTCAACTGTTTTTTATTACCTGGGTCACTTCTCTCCATTAATATGGACTGTGGGGAACTAATCACCTCTCTGTAGATTCTACAAGAGGTCACTTCTTCTTCTTGGTGGAGTGTCTGCATTGCTGATGACCTTGGTATAGTCCAGTGGTTTTCAAGGTGTGGTCCTTGGACCAGCAGCATCAAAATCACCCGGGAACAGGCAGAAATGCAAATTCTTGGGTCCCAATGCAGACCTACTAAATCAGAAACTCTGGATGTGGGGCCCAGCAATCTGTGGGCTAATAAGCCATCTGGGTGATTCTGATACAAGCTAAGGTTTGAAAACCATGGTCTAATCACTTATGTGATAAATGTTTAAGTGGCCTCCCCTGCAAACCCCCAGGAGTTATTCTTTTGCTGAGCTGGGCATACACTTGGATAGGGTGCCTTGCTGTTGACCCCTAGTTTAAGGATAGTTTTGTAATGCTCTGAGGCTTCTGGTTGAAGCTAACAAAAGTCTTTTGGGGGAGCATTGGTGTACCCAACTAGGCTGGAGAACAGCCAGTAGGCAGTTTCTAGTTCTGCCGCAAGTTAATGCTCACACCCGTTTCTACCAGTAGAAATATTGGTCTCCTTTGGGAGAAAGAACTAGGCTCCCCACTGAGGATGAAATGGGCTGGATTTGAAAAACATCTCATTTTATGTTAAACTGAAATAGCAAGAAAGCTGAAGAACAGTATGAAAAGCATAGATAGCTCTCTTTTCTGAATGTCTGAATGTCTCAGAATCATCTTTTGATAGACCAAGGGTGCAAAAGAACTGTAAATTCAAATAAAAGTCCCCAAAGAAAGATACGGAACTTAGATTTTGAAAAATATTAAATCATATTGAATAAATGGTGAAGACTGAACAGCTCAGAAGTCATCCAACCTGTCAAGCACATCGACGAACCCTGCACAAGTGAGCTGGGCTTGGGGCACATCGCTTTAAAATTGGTGTTGGTTGAGAATCTGGCCCTGATATGGTTGTTTTAAGATTAAAGAGGGTTTGTTAAGTCAAGAACTATGTTTTTATAATTATTTTGTCAGGGTGATGAAGGAAAGAAAGGGAGCAAAGGAAATCAAGGACAAAGAGGATTTCCGGGGCCCGAAGGGCCAAAGGTGTGTGTCTTATATTCTCATTTATGCTCTGGGAGATTGGAACTGTGACTGGTTTAATAGAATATTAGATTTCTACTGCAAATTTGATTCCCTGTTTCCTTCTCAACAAGTACAAAACAAAACCACTAAATGAAAAAGACTTTAGAATATATCCTATTCTGGACTGTAATAAAATGGAATAAAGAGATTGCATAGTTACGTAATCTTCATTGGAGTATTTATTTATCTCTCTAATAACAACCAAATACTCAGAATTGGGATAAAGTTAGGACCATGGGAGATACAAATTCTCTATCACCTTGTTTTTCTGGACAACAGAAAAGTCCCGCAGTGCAGGGATGGTGCAGAGCGGGGCTTCAGAAGGCGGGAGAGCGGCATTCCCATCCTGTTCCACCTGGAACCTTTCTGGGCCAGTCGCTTCAATCATCAAAGAAAGTAATAATAGCATCTATCTCACAGGGTTGTTGTGGGGGCTACAAGAGTTAACAAAGCACTTAGCACAGTTCCTGGCACGTAGAAAGCGTTCAATACCTGGAATTCTTCAAAGAGAAAAATATCAATACTGTGAAATGGAAAGTAGGGGATGTATGTCCTGATAAACTTCCCAAGACAGGGTGCTGAGGAAAGAACTGAAGGAGACTGTGAGACAAGCACTCAGATATGTGTCCTGACTTAGCAAGAGAGACTATTGAGGTTATTTGGATGTGTCAGGAAACAGAAATGGCAAGCCTAAGGGAGTTCAGGCCTCTAGGAAGATGCTAATTTTAAGAAAGAGACAAGGAGTATGTTCAAGGACCAGACTATTAAAAAAACAACTAAAAAGAAAAAAACGGTACTAGTAACATAATAGAAGGTACAAAACAAAGCATCCACTGTGGCCCAGTGATTCTTAAACTTCAGTGTCCGTCAGGATCACCCAGGGAGCTTGTCATGAATTCGTAGTTCTCGGCACCATGCCCAGAGATCTGGATTTAGTTGGTAGGTGGGTCCCAGGAATCTTTATTTCTTAAATAAGTGCCCTCTGCTGCAGGTGGTTCAAGGAGCACATGATGAGAAAAGCCATTATATGAGAAACGTGTTGTATTAGTATTAATGAGTGATTCTTTTTTTAAAAAATTTTATTCAGGGATGTTCATTTTATTATTATTATTATTTTTGAGGAAGATTAGCCCTGAGCTAACATCCGCTGCCAATCATCCTTTCTTTGCTGAGGAAGATTGGTCCTGAGCTAACATCTGTGCCCATCTTCCTCAACTTTATATGTGGGACGCCTGCCACAGCATGGCCTGACAAACGGTGCACAGTCCATGCCCAGGATCCAAACTGGTGAACTCCGGGCCACCAAAGCAGAGTGCGTGAACTTAACCACTACGCCACCGGGCTGGCCCCTAGAGTGATTATTCTTATATCTTAGTTACTATATTTCAAAGTGAATATTTTTCTGTATTTTGAAATAAAGTTTCTCTTTGATGAAGAATTAGCGTATTTTAAAGCACAATCACACGTTAATACAGGGTCTTAGGAAGAATTGCATACTTTTTATGTATAAATTCTTTTTTTCTGGGAAAGATTTGCCCTGAGCTACCATCTGTTGTCAATTTTCCTCTCTCTCTGTTTTTGCTTTCCTCCCCAAAGCTCCAGTACATAGTTGTTTATTATAGTTGTAGGTCCTTCTAGTTTTTCTGTGTGAGCCGCTGCCACAGAGTGGCTACTGGCAGATGAGTGGTGTGGTTCCGCACCCAGGAACCAACCTGGACCACTGAAGAGGAGTGCGCTGAACTTTACCCACTAGGCCATGAAAGCTGGCTGTATAATACTGTATTTTGAAAGTAATTGGCCTCTTTTTTAAAAAAAGAAGTAGAACAGATTAAATCTATAAGCATAATTTTGCATAGCCTGGTTCTAGGGAAAATTTTAACAGGATAACGTTTTATTCCTTTGCCATAGGATTGAATAGGGGGATTTTCCATTGCCAGAATCCTGGCCGTGTGGGTTTGGAATTAAGGATTGGCACATACATGCATTGCTATGATCCCCAGTAGGCGGGAGTGGTCAGCCTGTTGGTGTATTGGGTGATCAGGACAGCGATAGGCTTCAGCTCAGGGCTAGAGTCATTACGGGTGGACCTGATTGATGGAGTCCCTCCCAGAGGAAGCAGAGGACCAAATGGGCAGCTCACATTACTGAGAATAGCTTACTCTCTAAGGCAGGAGGAGGGAAATTTTTTTTGTAAAGGTACAAGTAGTAAATATTTTAGGCTTTGTGGGCCAAGAGGAAAAATTAATGATATTATGTAGGCACTTATATAACAATCATTTTAAAACATGAAACCCATTTTTAGCCCGTGGCTATACAAACCCAGGCAATAGGCAGCATTTGGCCCACTGGTTGCAGTTTACCCTATGTACTCTAGATCAGTAGCTTCTGAACTGTTTGATTATAAATCCCTACTAGTAAAAAAAATCTTGGCCACACTTCAATATAGATTTGTTTGTTTATTTATTTTTTATTTTTTTGGTGAGGAAGATTGGGCCTGACCTAACATCTGTTGCCAATCTTCTTCTCTTTTTTTTTACTCCCCAAAGTCCCAGTATGTAGTTGTATATCCTGTTTGTAAGTCCTCCTAGTTCTTCTATGTGGGATGCCACGACAGCATGGCTCGATGAGTGGTGTGTAGGTCCATGCCCAGGATCTGAACTGATGAACCCCGGGCCACCAAAGAGGAGCGTGTGAACTTAACCTCTGTGCCACTGGGAAAGCCATTGTTTGTTTATTTTTAATTGTAATTTTTATTCATAAACTATCATACTAACATATATGTTATGAGACACATAAATAATTAGAGTTTTAAAAGATGAGATAAAAATACATAGTGTAGCCCTCATATTTTCTTCTAATATCCAAAATGGGTCATTCTGAACACCTCATGGAGTGTGTGCACGCTCTTTTATTGCCAATTGCTTTGCATAGTATTTTTAAGCGCAGTGACGGTACCTGTCAGAATCACCAGAGGTGCCACATGAAAATTTACATGTCTGGGCCCAGCTCCTATGTCTGTTGAATTAAAATCTCTGAGGCTGAAACCCTGGACTCTGTATGTCACCAAATTCCTCTGACGATTTCCTCTACTCCCCCAAATTTGAGAATTATTCCTCTAGACAGAGAGATTGCTTGTTGTTCCAGATTGAGTCTTTATTGAGATGCCAATTCAGTTCGATATTGAGGTCCCCCCAAAAAAGAGAAATGTTTTAATTTTTCTATTTGAAATTTCTTTTTTTTTTTTTTTTACTATAAACTCTACCTTTAAAAAGGAATGTGGGATAGCATACTGGAAGACTGGTATGCCATGGGCCCTAAAATAAAATAACAAAAATGTTATAAACTAGAAGGAAAATTATTTATCTACTAAGTGTACTCAAAAACCTACGCTGAAGATAATTGCCATAATTGAACAAATATTTCCCTCTGAGCTTCCAGGCACATAACACAAAGGGAAGCATCATGAATTGCATAGTTTTATTAGCTAATAAAAGGATGCGCAAGAGATAAAAATTTCCTAATACTCAGGAATTAATTGAATGCATCCATTAAAGGCACTGAAGTCTTAATCATCAATAAGTTTAAAGTGGCTTAAGAAAGATGCTCAAATATTTTCACATTGGTCTATGAAATAGACAGGTCATAATATTTTAAAAGACTGGAAATACATTTCTATGTTTTTCCTAATATAATTCAGGAATATGATTTCTTTGCTTGAAATGTAATGAATATTTTGCTCTGTTTTTAGGGTGATCCGGGGGTTATGGGCCCTTTTGGGATGCCTGGAGCATCAAATCCTGGACCACCTGGGCCAAAGGTATGCATTCTTAGGAATATTTTTTTCTTTTACTGGAATCTTTGGCAGTTGGAGGGTGAAAAATTCATGATACCAGTAAGTGAACCAGAATTTTAGTTTTGGAAGAACTCCAAGATATTGCATAGGTCTATTACACGATGTTTCACAATTAAGCAAACTAAGGGCCAGCAGCAAATTTTACATTAGAAACCAGATTTCTTACTCCTGGTCTTGAATTCGTCACTTCACCTTGAACTACCTCTCCCAAATCCTATGCCCTAATGCAGGTAAGAATTTATTGCATTTATTCGGAAGAATCTGCTAGGACTTATAAACAGAGCGTCTGGCAGAAGAAAAGGCCACTCAGATTTAAAAGCATTCCCAGACATTCTTAAAGATTAAATATTTGAGTCTAAAGAGCCACCTAGTATTTCAATGGCCTTTCTCTAAACAGCAGTAGTAGTCTTTACTGGCAGGTTTTGTTTGCTTAGGATTTGAAATTCCCCTCCAATATGTTAGAAGAATGTACTATCTCAAGATCTGAGGCTGACAGATCAAGCCCTTCACAAATTGGCCAATTGCATTTTCGCTCTGTCCCATTATGGTTTCCGGTGCAAGCTAAAGTCTGAAACTGTAAACATTGTTTGAAATGTACAGGGAGATAGAGGAGGACCTGGCGTGCCTGGATTTAAAGGAGAACCTGGAATTTCTATTCGAGGACCAAAGGTATGCTTTACTGCTGTTCTTTTTTCCCGTATGTGAGAGGAGTGAAAGGAGATTTAATACCTAAGAAGTTGATGATTAGGGGTCTGGTCCTGTGGCCGAGTGGTTGAGTTTGCACGCTCCACTTTGACGGCCCAGGGTTTCGCCAGTTTGGATTCTGGGTGCGGACATGGCACCACTCATCGGGCCACGCTGAGGCGGTGTCCCACATAGCACAACCAGAGACACTCACAGCTAGCATATACAACTATGTACTGGGGTCTTTGGGGAGAAGAAGAAAAACAAAAAAGAGGAAGATTGGCATGAGATTTTAGCTCAGGGCCAGTCTTTAAAAAAAAGAAAGTTGATGATTGAGATCGCTCTGCTTGCAGTTGATGAACTCAGATGGAAGACTACACTGGTCCCTTTTCTAAAAATCAAGCCATCAGATCATTGATTTTTCATAAATGTTGGGGATGACAGCTCCTCAATTTTTGCTGACTAAACAGTTCGAAAATGCTTTTTGTAATGTCTCTGATATAAGAAATTATAGGCCTCTAGCCTCTTTCATTTACATATTAATGGCTGATGTATCTCTTCTGCAAAACATTGTCCAAAAAGCTTTATTGAATCAAATTTCTCTGCTTTGTTATTCATCTTAAGGGTTATTTTAAATGAAAATGCAAATAATTATAGGAGAAGACAGCTTTAAGTAATCATATCTATTTTTCCATGGCAACAAAACTCCGTTTGCCTCCTCACACGAAACCCAGCGTCCCAGCACAACATATCATTCCAAATGTCAACGAGCACTTCCCTGTTTATGAGAACAGACTGTAGGGCTCCATAATCAGCACTTACTAAATTCAGAGCATGTTGTTAAGGAGCTTGGAAGCTGGCTTTAGTTCTGTCAATTTGTCTCTTCTGGGTAAGGGTTCAAACACGAACATTGGTGATTTTCAAACTTCAAAAAAGAAAACTTAGAACCATCTTTAAACATAATGCAAAAGCTGTTCTATACTGAGAGGA
Source organism: Equus asinus (assembly GCF_041296235.1). Classification (NCBI taxonomy): domain Eukaryota; kingdom Metazoa; phylum Chordata; class Mammalia; order Perissodactyla; family Equidae; genus Equus; species Equus asinus. Next base: position 140,882,755 of record NC_091790.1, on the reverse strand, counting down.
ATCAGAGTGGTTCTTTCTGAAGGTTGAGGGAGGATCCTGACCTCGTCTTCTTAGTCACTTTACCAGTCGTCCTGCTAGTGTGATAATCTTCTCATTTACTGGGGGCAGAGGGAGTTCTCAGAACGTGAACTTTCAAGCTAAAACAGAGCAAGTCCCAGGCCAGCAAGAACAAGATGGTCATCCCACTCCCCAGACCCTGAGGCACGTGGGAAGCCAAGCTGTGTATGACTCAGGGAGAAAATTCTAAATTTCCTAATGTTAAACCTACAGGTATGAATTTGATCAAGAACATTTGGGTGACAATTTTTGTGTTGTTTGATAACTTCTGGAATCTATGTATTCCTAGTTCCATGATTTAGAGTTACTTCTCTCTACATATACTATTCTTTACAATTGAAATAAAATGCAATTAAATGTGCAGCTGGGGTTTATAAGCGCTACCTGTTTCTACTGCTCTTTACTGGGCATTGTAGGTGACGGTATTTAAAGTCATTTTCTTATTCACTCCAAACATTTTTCTAATCCCTTCGCCGCTAATGATGTTCTTTCTGCTATTCTTCCCTAATGCATTGTTTTTTTAGCTTTTGGAGGGTTAAATGTCTGATGGAAGTTTGGACACATTAATTTGGTTTTATGTATTACTTTATGGAACTCCCAGATCCCCCCAAAGCCAATTTCAAAACACCAGATTAAAATTTCTGCCCTAATTTCTATTGAATGAGAAAGACACTTCAAAGTGATTCATTTTCCAGGACATTTTCTTGAATCCAGTGCAGAAAGTCCAAGTGGCAAAATTCCACTTATAAAAATATTATGAGGAGTCCAAAATAAAAAGCTAAGAAAGAACACTGCCTCTATCCCCGCTCCTTGATAGTTCCTATGAACATTAAAGTAACAAGCTAACTGAAGTTTTTGCAGAGGAGAAGACAAAGATCTCAAGGGAAAAAGTGTTGGTAAACTATGAACGTTTGAATGTTTTTCCCTCCAGTGTGGGTGCCAGAGGATAAATAAAAACAGCTGCTGATAATTTGTTATAGGCTTGGAACCTAAAAATAAAAACTAAAAGTGAATTTTGATTCCAATCTTCTTTTCCTTTCAACTTAACCAGGGAGCAGTTACCGCTTTGTTTTGTTGTTGGCCTGCTCCTTGTGTCAGCATGGAAAGAAAGAGGCATTTTATTTTGGGACACATCCCATACTCCCATATGGAAGTTTAGAGTTTTAACCTTAACCATTGTTGGAAGAGCATAATAAATTGCTTCTGAGAAGTGACCAGTTCCCTGTGGTTGGGGATATACCAAAATTCACCTCTCCGGAAGACCTGGTTTTTGCTCTCTGTCATAAAACTTTTTAAGGGATCATCTTGGGTTTTTGTTGATGATAAATAGCACATTAAGTCTTTCTAAGTGGTCACATGTTTTCTGAAGATGATCATTCTTAAGAAGGTTAACCACATGAAATCAGTCTCAGATTTAATAGGAAAGAACAGCTATTACATTCATGGTTTTCAAAATAAATTTAACTTTCTTATTGCTTAAAGGGTACGTAGATTTTTCCCCCAAATCAATCATTGATTCATGGGAGTAGAATTAGGAACAGTGTTTTGGGCTTGGATTTTGGGCAACGTTTTGGCTTGGAGTAATGGCAGTTTGACCTGTGTTTGCTTGCTTGTAAGTAACGTTTTGAGGGTCCTGCTACTTTTCCCAATCTTGGAAAACAAAAATCTGTCTATTATTAGAGTTTCCTCCTAATGTAAAAAACTATAAATATTTTAAAACATGAGCAGCTCTTTATCAAAATAAATGATGTGTGTTGACAAGGGCCATTGTAAGAGTTGTCACAGCAACAGAATGAAATGTGGTATAAAAAGAAATATTACAAGTTTTAAATATAAGTGTAACAGACTTATATTTAATAAATCTTCTTATAAAAGAGTCTTCCTCATTTTTTTCTTCCTTTCTTTCCACTTTATGTTAGCCAGAAATTTCTTTGATTTCCGTTTTGTAGAGAGTTACACATCTCAGAAAATTCTGCTGTTCAAAAGGCCGTAATCACCCTTCCCTCTTCTTTACAGAGGAGGCCAGTAGTTGCTACTAAAGGTTTTTGATGCTTAAGGTTATAGCTGTAAAGTAACATTTATAACTTTTTCCTAGGTCTCAAGATATGAACCACAAACTCAGTGTTCTGGCCCTTTACAACTTGTCTTTAAAAAATTAATCTGTTTTTAGTTTTTATTTGGGCTTGTTTATTCCTCCTGTAATTTGAGCCCCATTGAGGGAGACAATAGATGTAACATAAAAATAGGTAACATATAATTATCTTATTTTTACACTGAAAATTTTGCTATGTATTCTTTTCTACTTTTCTTCTCACACGATGCTTACTAAATTTCCTCATTTTTATACTTCTCACTGATTTATGATGCACTAAAATTTTGTAATTTTTAAAATTAAAAATATCAGCAATCAGCCATTTTCTAATTCCTATGAAGTGTTTTCCTACAGAGGACTTTGTAATGGTTCATATACGTTCCCTATGTTCGTTCCAAGCTTCACACTTGCAACACAATGGATAAGACACAACCACAAATGGATGAGACTTATGATGAGATAAGTTGCCATATGTGGTAGGATTTCCTTCTAAAATTTTTCAAATAATTTCTCTGCACCTATCAAATCCACCTTTGGCATATTGAGTTGATATTGTGCTTAAGTTTTGCCAGGTGTTTCATAGTTTAGTCTTCTGATATCACTTGGTGTTGGAATTTACCCAGGGTGCCCAAGGCCCTCGGGGACCAGTGGGTGCTCCAGGACCCAAAGGCGACGGCTATCCTGGTGTGGCTGTAAGTGTGGACATTGCTTTTATTTCCTTCCTTTCCTCCCTGTTTCCTTCTTTCCTTCCTTCCATCTTTCTTTCCTTCCTTCCTTTCTTTCTTTTTCTTTCTCTCTCTTTCCACCGCCTCCCTTTCTTCCTTCCTTCCTCCCTCTCTCCCTCTCTGTCCCTCTCTCTCTCTTTCTTTCTGAACACTGCACATACAAGGACTCTCACTCTCTCCCTTATTATATCATCTCAGGGACCTCGAGGACTACCAGGACCCCCTGGACCAATGGGTTTACGTGGAGTGGGAGACACTGGAGCGAAGGTAAGACTTTAAAGTAGGTAGCTTCTAAAAATGTATCTATAAGTAAGTGAGTTTGCTGAATGTGAAATTTTTTTAGACATTACAGAAGAGTAGAGGTGTCTGAAAAATTGACACAGGTATTTATCCTCATCTATGGACATTCTGGGTACCTTGCACAAATTTGAAGATGTAGATTAACTTTATGGTTTTTCTCCTCCTTCCCTGGTAGCAGCTCTCACGTTCCTTTGCTGCTTTGTCTTCCTGTACCAAGATCAGAGTTCTATTCCGAGCCCTCCTCTCTCTAGCCACGCTCTTTCCTAGGTGCTGGCATCCAGTCCAATGGCTTTAACCCCTAGCCACGTGCTGATGGCTTCAAATTTCTATCTTCCCCCCTCTAAGCTCTGGTCTCACACATCTGGTTTCCTACCATATGTCTCCTCTTAGGTTTCTCACAGACACCTCTAACCTAACATCCAAAATAGAATGTTTGATTTTCACCCTGCCTTTCCCTCTCCTCTCTTCACACCTAGTCTTTTGGTAAATACTGTCAGTTCTCCCTTCAAAATATATCTTGACTCTGGCTGCTTTTCTCCTGCTGCTTCCACTGGGGCAGACCAGCATGGTCTAATGCCTGGCCTATGAAAACAGCCTTTTCACTAGTCTCCCCTTTTCCAGCTCTGCCCTTCTGTTACCAAGCAGGCAGAGTGGTCTTTTAAAACCATAAATCAGATCATCTCCCTTTCTTTCTCAAAAACCACTCTGGTGGCTTCTCTTTGCACAGAGAATAAGCTCCAATCACTTTACATGGCCTAGAAGGCCCTTTGAGACCCAACTGAGGCTCCTGCCCCTTTCTCCTTTGCTGCCTACCTCCAGCCACACTGGCCTTCACTACTTCAGCTCAGTCCTGCTTCCGGGCCTTGGCTCTGTCGGGATGGCTCATTCTTACGGCCTCAGCTTGAATCTCACCTCCCTGACCACCCATCTCTGTCCTCTCCCACCCTCCCCATCACTATGACGTCCCTCTGTGTATTTCCTACATAGTGTGTATCACTTTTGGAAACCACCTTGCTCACTTACTGCTTTGTTTATTCCACAAGAGTGTAAATTTCCCCAAAGGCAGGCTGTTCGTCTTGTTTCCTGCTAAATTCCTGGCACCAGAACTAGGTGTGTCACCCAATAGGAGCTCTATAACATGTTGAATGACTGGAAAATGAGTGAATGATTAATAATACCTTGAAGAGACAAGTTTTTCCTTAGAAACATATCTACTCACTTAGGTTTTCAAATGCTTCCGGGTCATTAGAGAGAGGCGTTGTAAGTGCGCAATGTCAACTTTTTGTCTTTACTTTTTAGTCTCTGCCCCAGCACTTAGGAGTGACAACACCTTAATACTGCTTTTGTACAATGGGGCAGGTGCCCGTTTGCCCTCTCCCAGGTAGAATGAAAGATTGGAGACCATGGTACTACATGGCGTCTCTGAAGGAGGTCTTGATTCCAGCCCTGTCTCTGTCTGTTAGGGTCGTTGTGAGAGTCCAGGGAGAGGCTGTGTCTGAAAGTGCTGAGTAAACTGTGCAGAGGAGACACATCTGAGGTGCTTATATCAAGGTTCTGGTGAGGTCTGACCTGGGACGGAATCTTATCCATTAACACCCCTCGGCAGTGTCAATGATCATGCTGAATTTGAGTAATGAAGTAATCTTTTCTTTTTGAGGCACAGTATATGTTAAAATGTTAAAATTTGAAAATAGAAAGAGAAATTTCAGTACATAAACCTCATTATTTTCTACTCTGAGTGAAACATTGGTACAAACTTTTGTTATTATGCTAAATATTCCTTTAGTTAGGGATGTAGAAGCTTTTTTATATTTAAAAAAAGGGATAAAATAAGATGTGTTAAATATATACTGGAATATATTTGTATTCTAATGGAAACATACGATCATATACATTTCCACAGAGTAGATTATTATGAATATTTTCTATAAGTATGCATTGTATTATATTAAATTATCCTATTATGTTACTGCTTTACATTTTGCAGTAATAGTCAAGAGGTACTTAGGCACAGATAGAGAACATTTGAACATTTGATTCTTGTGAATATTCCACAATGTCGGATTATTTAACATACAGACTAAAACTTTTACTAAATGATTTCATATACTCTTTCCTTCTAAAAGTCTCTTGAATTTGCTTTCATACATTTTAGGGGGAAAAACATTAAGAAAAAAAGGTGTTCCTTCACAATTTTATCCTGCCTATTTTATTTTTTGAAACAATTAACATGTTGTGAGAAGATGTGTCTTAGGTGAAACTCGTTTATTTCTCTGTTAGCCCGAACAGGAGGAGGAGTGGAAGCAGCCGACAGCTCCCTTCTGGCGGAGGGAAGAAGAGAACATTAGCTAAGATCTGCCCCTATCTGTCCGCCTCCCTCTCAGCTGCCTTTTCCTTCTCTCTGTTGCCTCTTCCTCTGGACGCTGGGAAAGTGTGTTAGCCTAGAAATCTCTAGCCCCCGAAGGAGAATGTTAGGAGTGTGAGCCGGTCTTAGAATCAAAGAACTTGATGATAAACTTGAAAATAAAGGAAATTCTAAAAGCCAATACCAGCTTTGAAAGATAACTTTCAAAATCATCCTTTGTCTTTTATAAAGGCCTTAAAGTCTCTATGTGGCCTTTCTTTTCTGAAGAAAACTTTTGGAAACACACAGAGATATGAACAGAAATTGGTAAAGAAAGGGAGATATTAGGAAAAGTCTCCTCCCACTTAACTTTGTCTTTCTGGTTTGGTAAAGCGGAGGTGAGACTTTCAAAATACTCTAAAGTTGTCAATGGGAGCAAAAGCACTAGATTCAAATGTGTGCAAAATTCCTCTCCTTCCATTTTGTGTTAAAATGGCAGAGAAAATTAAGTATGTGGGAATGTTGTGTGTGTGTGTGTGTAGCTGTATTGACTTATATTTCTGATATGTTTTCCATTTAAACTCTGTGTCGTCACCTTAAAATATTGGCCTTAGGGCATTAACTTATAAAACAAATGTGTTTTGAAATGAGGAAACCATTAAGGTTGACGATTAATTTATGGTGAGTTTTTGTAATATTTAGTTAAGGTCACATGTGTTTAGCATATGACACAGACATTAGACTCAAAGCTTCTATGTTTCAAAACATATCAAAAGCAGTCCCTGACATCTTGTGCCCTTGTGGTACTCCACGGGCTTTTTTTCCAAGTAGAAGAATTCCATATGACATCAGTGGTTATACTACTTCTATATACAATTACCTTGAATTGAATCCAAAATTCTGGCAAGGGCTTCTGAGAGATTTCTAAAATTCTTGTAAAAACTACAACTTCCAAGGAGATGGTAGAAATAGTTTTAAAATCCACTTTTGAAACATGCTAGGAAGAGGAACTGACAATTTGGTTCCTTGCTAAGTGGGAAGTGCTCATCCAGTACCCTGACCCTAGACCCAAACTCCCAGCTCATTGATGGGGAAGACAAGCTCAAAGATCCTACCTAACACTGCCTGCATTTCTTTACTGGAGCCCTAGAGCCTAGGAACACCCTTTGTGATTTGGGGACAATCATTATGTAAATCTAATCTCCCTTTGAGAAGGCCTGATAACTCTTTGCTCCTGTATTTTTACCCCCAAAGGCTTAAGAGGTACATGTGGCCCAAGGGTTAATTCCCTTACATCTCTATTGGTAAACGTTTGTTCTTGGCCGCCTAGAAGAGGAATACAAGGAGTGGCTCTCCTGAGCTCCCTAAGGGCAGGTGCATCCTGCCATTAGCTCTTAGGTGCATCCATCTCTCTAGGTCTTTCAGCTCCCCTCTGTGTGCTGGTTCATCACAGAGAAAGCCGTGGCCTTCCCCAGAGCCTTGGAGCAGTTGAGCTAAGGTCAATCCTTGCACAAGGAAATCTCACCTGGCTTTTGGAGCACTCAAGGGACTTCTTCACCACCAAGTGGTTGGTATAAACCTGTGGGCAGAAAAGACTTGTTGGGTATTGTTGTTGTTGTTATTATTATTGCATAGCACCTAAATATTATATTATATATTACCTAAATATTTCCAGAATATCATGGCATTTCAACAACTTCCTTATTTTATAGATAAGGAAATCAAGAACCAGAAACGTTGAACAACTTGCCTGTTTACAATGTAAACAGTTTTGATACTATATAGTGTTTGTTCATGAGAGGAGATTATGAATATGGATGAATGAATGAAAGACTAAACAGATGAATAAATCAGAGCAGAAAGAATGACTTGCCCTAATCTACAGATGCTCGGCCTCCAATGCTGTCCATCTTACAACTATCTCAGCACCGTTTAGCATACAGTTGGATTGTTTCTCTTCCCATTCTAGCTTTTCCACTGTCAAGACTTACATTATGTAAATATTAAAGAGAAGCATAAACCTAAAGCCGAAAGAGTTAAACATTATTCAAAAGCTTTAAATGTTTGAATATTATAAATACATGCTTTATTTGACAAAAGTAGCCCATAGTCATAAATTAAAATGCAAGTCTATGTGAAATTCCACTGTGTATCATTATTCTAAAAATGTTCCCAGCATCTGAATCACTCCTCTGTTCTCTGCAATGGCTCACATATGTGCACACCACCAACAGGCAGTGGCGAAACAGGGGAGCGATTCACACAGAGATGCATTAGGAATTTGTGGATTCCATCAGTGAACATAGACTGGACAAGAAACTCCATTTTGAACAGTGTCTGACAAGGAGAGCTGGCCTAGGATACAGGCTTAATGATAGCAAAGTTAAGGGTATGATTCCAAATTGGAGTTGAAGAAACCCACCTCCTACAATATGACTGCAAAATTGCTTCAGGCAGGACAATCAGCTCAGAAACAGGACTAATTAAAGCCAGAGCCATATCAAATTTAAATGCTGAGCAACTTGACGGTTGGGCTACAGAAAAGGTCATATTTAAGACCAGGAAAACTCGACTAGGTGACTTTTCAAGGTTACTCCCCAGTTCAGTTCTATGCATGATCTCTAAAATCAGGGTGGGACTCCCATCTCCTTATGACTTTCAGTATTGCTTTCATCTCTCCGTGCTGTTTTCCTAGCTCTGCATTTCTCTCCCTAGAAGTACATACATACCTTCTCTTCAGCCCTGGAGATACACTAAATCCTCTTAACATTCACCACCCACATCTCCATCAACGCATTTTTATTTTTAATCATGCAGACTGGAGGAACTTTCCCCCGGTGGAAAATTATATTGAATATCAGTACAAGAGAGACTTCTCTTCTCCCTGTCATTAGGGGCAGTATCAATGTTTCTATTTTTAAGGTTTCTAACTCAGCTAAATAAGAACAACTCTTCTCCAATGAGACTCTTGGCACAGGGGCATCATTTGCTCATCTTTGATGAGCTGATTTTGAGAAAAGGAAGAAACAATCAACAACAAATCCCCCTAAATCCTAAAGCAAGCTTTTAAATAATCATGGATTTTGAGATACTACTGCTTTGGGGTGAATATTAAACTTCCAGGAGAGAAATGAATTCAAAGAATTGAAATTATTTTAAATATTTTAAAATTTAAAGCTGTAAAAATACTCTAAAGAAAATGATACCATGATTTGAGTGTTTGTTTTCTGGTATCTTCTTACTTATTTCCTCATCCCCCTGATAAGTGTGCTGGTGATTGTTAATGTCTCCCTTTGCAAATTAAAGGGTGTCAGTGAAAAGTCACTGAGTGATATGAAAATGGCCAGGCAATGATCAATATACATTATCAATATCAGGTAGTCTCTCCACAAGCTTAGAAGAAGGCCTCTAAAATTTCCATTGACATCCTGGCAATCACAGTGAGGTATTCCAGAGTTACTAAGCCGGTACATGTGCTCATGACATAATTCATTCCAGAGGGCTGCTTATGTTTATGGTATTTGGAGTCTATTAAGATATGTCTATAAGATAACTATTAAGTTATGTCTTAATTTTATTTAAAAGCCAGGAAGAAAGAAACATTAAGCAGCTGCTAATCATCACTTTGACTTCTACCTTATTTTAAAACTCAGTCATTTGTTAGTTTTGTCATTTAGTAGAATCTTCAGAGTACCACTCCTTGGAAAATTCTTAAGAGGTTAATTCTTTTCATAGGAATTCACCTTGCTTTTTATTATCCTCAAAGTAGAAAAGCATGAAATCACTTTTAGAACAACTGTAACCTGCTTCCACAGTCCTCTCAAAGAGTGACAAGGACTTAATTGGCGCAAACAAAGGGAAAAATAGTGATTAAAACCTTATTAATGTGTACAGGGGGAGATGGTCTAATGGGCTGTTTGGTCTCTTAAGAGAATTGTCTCCTCAAATGCTGTATTTAAATCTTATAAAATGTGGAAGGCGTTAGAGACTGTTTCCTTATCACAGCTCCACCTTGAAACCTCTGTCACTTCTTGGCTGTGTGACCTCAGGAAGTCATTTAGTCTCCCTGAGACTTAAACTCTTCATCTGTGATTTGGCTAATAGTGCCTACTTCACAGGGCTAGTCTGCAAAATTAATGGAACAATGTCTATAAAACGCTTTTATGAATTGTAGCATACTAAAGTATTATTGGTAAGGGTAGTAGTCATAGTATGCATTACTCTCCCGAATCAAGTACTGAATGTTGTAGTATGGATAAAAAGAGAGAATAAGAATTTGTGTAGGTAGGAGATCTGGAACGAGACCAACAAAAACATTGGGGGCAACCACAAAACTGAGGAATGGCAATGGGGGGAAAATGGAAAGGGAAGCCTTAGGCAGCTGGGTACTTGTGCAAATTTTGTGGGCCACTTAGGAAGCTCATAATCAGGATTCTTTTTTTTCTCCTTGAGAGAGTATGATTGACTCAGTGTAGGAAAAGGACTTTCACAGCCACATAGCCGTGGGCTCTGCATTAAGTAGCAGCTGGAAGAAAGTCTGTGGAAGTTAGCATCTTGCATCTAGCCCCAGCTAACACCAAGATGGGAGATGGGCTCTGGAGTCAGACCTGGGTTTGAATTGCTTCTGGGTGCATGGTTTTTGGCAAATCATGTATCCTTATCTGTTAGCCTTAGTTTCCTTATCTACAAAATGAAGTAAGTTGATAGGATCAGACGAGATAATAAATGAAAAGTACCTGCCACATAATACATTTAATACATGTTAATTATTATTTATTTTGTTATTAATTATGATAAATTTAATGGTAACCAAAGCAAAGATTTACCCATGAGAAAAAGAACAAATGTGATAGTATGTTTGCTTTCTTTTTTCTTTTGAAAAGTGAAAGGTTAAATGAATTATTACCAGGACGATCATAAGATTATGTATGATTTTAAAGGGGTTGAAATGAACCACTCTGCAAGGTTATGGTCTAAGTAGGACCTTCACTGAATCATTTGTTAAGTTCACATTTCAAGTACTGCAGATGGTCCTAAACTTGGCCACGTCCTGTGAAAATGAAAGGAGTATCTCCATCTGGAATTCCTTTTGTGGGCCAGAAGGAAGTTGTAAGCAATCTGACTGGCTATTCTTTTTTTGAGGGAGGGGAGGTAGGAGGGAGGGGTAGGGCTTAGGCTATGGTCTTATGAAACTGATGGATGTAGTTACGAATGGCAACTCCAGAATTTGCTTTCAGGTCTCGTCATTATCTCCTAATGCAAGGGCTCCCTCTGCAGGCTCCAATAACCCTCAGATCCTGTGTGGGAAGCTAAGTCCAGCTATGCCAAGTACCTATTGCAATTCTTTTTATTTATGAATGTCACTCTGTCCACTGACAAGTAAACTGCGTATCTGAAAATATCATGGTGAACTCACTTCTTAGGTATCACTGGTGCTGCGTTGTGGCAGAACCAGTGCTATCAAGTGGTGAAGTGAGTCCTGACCGCAGTCCGCTTGTACACATTCACCCAGTGTTGTGGCCTATGTGGACATGTGGCCCATGGAACAAAAGACACAATATATTTTCAAGACCCCATCACAGTAGAGAGAAACTATGTCTGTGGCTTCACACAGCTTATTAAGTGCCTGATATTCCCATCTATTGAAAAGTATGGTACATATACACAAAGAAACAACCCTGATATGTTATAGACTAACTCTAACATCTGCAGAATATGTTAAGACTTGGTTTAAAGTCTATCAGATTCATAAATGCATATATTGGATTATATACACATAGGTCAAAAGATACAAAAGAGACTTTGATAGATAAAACACAGCTGTATGTCAACAATTATATGGATAAGAATGGACAACTTGATCGAGGTAACACTGCAGTACCACAGATGATGTGGGATCACCCCCTTAAAGCTCATTGGCTAAGGTTCACATATACAGAGGGCAATAAGGTGTCCACAGGGTCAGCTATCCTATTGCTTTTCGCCTTCAGACACTCCTAAATGGTGAGAGTTAGTGAGAATGAATAAGAGAGAAAATGAATAGCAATAATCAACATTGACAAGGCTGGCCTAATGTAAACTCAGAACTTCTTTCAACTGTTTTTCCTATTTGCTTTCCCATCTGGATTGGTTGTATGTGTGTGTGAGCATACACATTAGTATGATTAATATTAATTGAGAAGGGATTTTAACTAAAATCATCACAAGAAAAGTATCGCAAATTAAATAGTAGAGTGTCAAATTCTTTCTTAAAAAAATACTACTTTGTAAACAACATCTCCATCTTCTTGCCATAGCCTTAATTTTTGAAAATTATGCAACACTGTGTATCTACTAAGAATACATGAAACACACGTAAGTTCTACTAATGATGTTGAATCTACCTGTGTGCTCACCCTTTCGCTCATCTTTCCATCTTTTAAATCTTGTCTTCTCTGTACTGAGGATGAACATCACAGCTACCTTTCCCCTCCCTCACTGGTGAGATTTTTATTGGGTCTTGTTCACGGATTTAAAAAAATATTTTATTAAAAACATTGTCAAAATTATTCAGCATATACAAAAGTAGAAAGACTAGTAGAATGAACTCCCATTTACCCGTCAGATTTCTTCAACAATGATCAACATGTGGTGAGTCTTTATCTGTGTGCCCCACTCCTCACTTCCCCTCCCCACACTGCATTATTCTGAAGCAAATCCCAAACATGACCATATGAAACTTTAGCATTTGTCTGTTTGATATGAGCTATTTTTTTAAAAAAACATAACTGCAGTACTGTTAGCAAACCTAAAAAAATATTAACAACAATTCCTTAGTATCGTCAAATTTCCAGCGTTCAAATTTCCCAGTTTGTCTGATAAATTTGTTGCTTGGTTTGTTTGAATTGGAATCTAAATGATGTCCAATCATTGAACTCGATTGAGATGTCCCTTAATCTCTTTTAAAATCAAAGGTTACTCACCTTTTGTTTTGTCCTTGCGCTGTCTTTGTGGATAGGTTCTTTGTCCTTGAGGATTTTGCTGATGGTATCCTATGGTGGTGTTCAACCTGTTTCTCCATCCTCTGTATTTCTTTTTCTTTCTTTTGTAAACTGGCAGTTAGACCTAGAGACCTGCCCAGATACAGGTTCAGTTTTTCTCAGCCAGAATACTCATAGGTGGGACCGTGTGCTCCCCATTGCATCACATCAGGTGTCAGGCCATATTTTTTCTAACCTCATTGTGGAAGGGCAGAGGTGAACAGAAACACAAAAGAAGGGGCCATTGTATCTGGGGTGAGGTTGAGGGGGCCAGGCAAAGAAGATAATTATTTTTGATAAAACATTTAACGATTCTGGGTAAAATCTATTTAACTATGTTTACCTATGTTCCATTTTGTTGGAGGATATCAAAATGTAGCAAGTGTGTGAATCAGTCAGGTCTAGTTGGAGACCCACACTCAGTGAATTTATAGGTCTCCCCTTTAAAGGTACTTCAGAGTTAGTCAAGAAAGGAGAGATAACAGAAATGTATATGGTACAGGACAAGTTCATGTTCACTACTTGGAGCTCTTGATGATAGGAGTGATCATTTGAGCTGGGAGAAACTGGGGTCACTGAAAGCTGGGAGTTAGAAGGAGAGAGGTGTTAAAGAGAGAATTAGTACCTATGGTCTGAAAAGCAGTTGATTATTAAGTGGAAGAGATGGAGACAGAAGACCAGAATCATAAAAGTGGCCTGTAAGCAAAAAGGAAATATGTAATTATGAAAGTAGAGATTAAGAGAATTGTCAGTGATAAAGTCTAAAAATGTTCCCCATTCTTTTAAGGTCTTGTTTTCTCTAGAAATATTTTAGAGTTTGTAAGTAGAAAATAAAGTTAAGTAAAAGATGGGCAGTTTTTCTAGGTAAACAGTTTCATCATTTCTGATAATCCTGATTTCAATTCTGATTTTTGCACTGTTAAAAATTATAAGCTATTTAGCTCCTAACAGGATGTAGACAGAACAAGACAAAAGAGGGAAAGAACTTGGGAGTTCTAGGTTCAAAACTTGGCTCTGGCTCTGTTTTTTTTTCTTTATAATTTCGTTGAGGCATATTTTACGTATCACAGAATTCACCCATTTCAAGTGTACAATTCAATGATATTTTTAGTAAATTTACCAGTTTGTACAGCAATCATCGCAAATCAGTTTTAGAGCATTTTCATCCCCCCAGTAAGATCCCTCAGGCCCATTTACAATTAATCCTCATTTTCAGTTCCTGTTCCTGGCCCCAGGTAACCACGGATTTACTTTCTTGTCTCCATAGATTTGCCTTTTCTGGACATTTTGTATAAACGGAATCAAATAATATGTGGTCTCATAGTCTGGCTTCTTTCATTGAGAATAATGTTTTTGAGGTTCATCCATGTTGTGGCATGTAGCTGGAGTGCTTTCCTTTTTATTGCTGAATAGACCACATTTTGTCTATCTGTTTACCACTGAAGGACACTTAGGTTGTCTCCAGTTTTGGGCTATTATGAAGAATTCTACTCAGAGCATTTGTATGCAAGTCTTTGTGTGGACATATGTTTTCATTTTCCTTGGGTGTATGGATAGCAGTGAAATTAGTAGATCATATGGTAAATTTATCTTGAACTTTCTATGAAATTGGAAGACTGTTTTTCAAAGTGGCTGCACTAGCAACATATGAGGGTTCCTCTTTCTCCAAATCCTAGTAGCCCTGCCTTTCAATGGCCATGCAGCTTAGGACAAACTTTGGTTTCCTCTTTAATAAAACAGGTGGGGTGGGGAGTTAACATTTACCAAGTGTCTACTCCACGCTAGACTCTGTGATAGAATCATTCACATTCTTTGTCTTACTTTATTGTCATCTCCATGAACTGTAGGTGTGATTTTCCATGTATCTGATGAATTTACTGAGGTTCAGAGAAGTTGGGTAAGTTAGTCATCATTGTGATATAGGATTGTTGTGAATACTAAATTATGTCAAACAACATATATGAATGTGCATAGCATAGGGTTGGGAACATAGAAGGTGGCTGATGAACAGCTTTTCATTTCTCTGCTCTTCCCATCATTCATATCTCAAATAGGTTGAACCACGGGGTCTGACATACCCTAATCAGGTCTCACCACTTTTCTGGTGATAGTTGCCTGTTATGAAACTGTCCCACTTTGGAGAATCTGAAAAGCTTCATAGAACTTACTCTGCAGTCACAGTTGCTCTAGTGGCAAACGTATCATAGAGCCAATCCCTAATCTAATAAGAGCAACTAGTTCAGGATGGAGTTGCATCTTTTAATGCTCGCTTTTTATTCTTGTTTCTTCTTTCTCCCTCTATTCACAATGGCGGTAATTACTTTTCCAAATTCCACAGAAAGGAATTCTGGAAAAAGTATATTAAGGTTGACAAGAAGTTAGTGGACTTGATTGCTTTGAAATGGACCTATATCAGTTGACTTGAATGTTGCATCAATGACAATAAGAAATGAAAATGAAAGGAGATAACACTCTCTTTGTCAAGTATAGCAAGGTAATCTGGGAAAACAGGGCTTAATCAATCTCTTAGTCAAATTCAAGTGTTTGGGATCTTAAAATATGTTTTTAGACTATGAAAATTCATATGAAATATTTTTAATATGGATTATGAAATTCTATATGAAGTATTATACAATGTAAAGTTTTTTTTTCAAAATCAGTAACTTTTCAATCATTGTGTCTTTTCAGGGAGAGCCTGGTGTTAGAGGCCCTCCGGGCCCAGCTGGGCCTCGTGGCATAGGAAACCAAGGGCCAAAGGTGAGTCCTCAGGTCTGGTACCCCAAGGGGCAGGTACCCTCAGTGACAACCAAGTAAACATTAACTTCATATTAAGTAAGTGTTCATTTTGGTGTTGACTTATTTTTTCTTGATTGCTGATGAAAAGTCTTATTTTCTTATATCATGTGAACTTTCCGTAGAATAGAATATTTAAGTTTATAAAGCCATTCACTTCCCCCAAGTAAATTAAAAAGTCAGTGTCTCTTAAGAAAGTGTTATAAAGTACTCAAAATATTTCCAGTTTCCTTAGAGGCTGTGCCATCATTAAGAAGCACATCCTTACTTTGGCCAGACAGGCCTCAGGTGGCTTTTTAATGGAATGTCAGCTGACGCCTCTATTGTGTCACGTGTGCGGGGCCGTGTGCGGGCCTCATCGCAGGGCTCTAGATTTATTGCCCCAGGGAAGGTAAGAGGAGCTTCCTTTGGTTCTCTTTGCTTTCATTTCTAGTTCTCTTCCTTTTGTCACCTCCAATTTGGTGCTTATTTGTCCTTTTATTATTTTAATCCAGTATTTCTTAATGAAGGAGATTCTGTCCTCCCTCCTTGCCCCAGGGGGACATTTGGCAATGTCTGAAATCACTTTTTGGATGTCACAATTGGGGAGGGAGTGCTACTGGCATCTAGCGGGTACAGGCCAGGGATGATCCTAAACATCCTACAGGGCACAGGACAGCCTCCCATAATAAGGAATTATCCAGCTCAAATTGTCCATAGTACTGAGGTTGGGAAGCCCTGTTCTAACTGTCCATTCACTTGCTCAACAAGTATTTCTTTGATTTGTGGAAAAAGTAAGGTAAAGGGGTACCAGGTATGTTATTGGGAAACAGGTGTCAATGAGCCACGTATCACCAGTTCAAATTTCAAACAGGTGTATTCACACCCAAAATGCACAGAAGTGAATTAGAACCCCATTATCAGAGAGGCAAGAGAAAAGGCTTTATGAGTCAGATTTTACTACAGATTCCAGAATTACCAAGATTCTTAGTTTATCCTCTTTTTGTCCATCAACTCCGTTTTGGCAATAGGCTATTTATTTTTATTTATTTATTTATTTATTTTTGAGGAAGATCAGCCCTGAGCTAACATCTGCTGCCAATCCTCCTCTTTTTGCTGAGGAAGACTGGCCCTGAGCTAACATCTGTGCTCATCTTCCTCTACTTTATATGTGGGACGCCTACCACAGCATGGCCTGCCATGCGGTGCCATGTCTGCACCTGTGATCTGAACTGGTGAACCCCGGGCCGCCGAAACAGAACGTGCACACTTAACTGCTGTGCCACCGAGCCTGCCCAGCAATGGGCAATTTATTAACCTTGTAGATCACTTTATGGATACAGATCTGCCAAGATGTTAGTAATTATCACTGGGTGAGAGGATGAGGGGTCTATTTTTTCTTTTTCATTGTCATCTTTATTCTAATTTTTTTTTTTGTAATGAGCAGGTATTCCTCTTACAATCAGAAAAAATAAAGCTTTTTTCCATACTGGAAAGAAAAAGACTGACTTATACAGTAACTTATATTAACCCAGCATTTCTCAAAGCTTGTTCCATCAGATATTAATTTGGGAACTTCTGGGGTAAACAAAGTTAAACTAATCTCTTTATTGTGGGACTTCTTAGAGGCTTTAACATGTTAATATGTACTAGGGATCTCCAAGGAGAGGCCCATACCGTGGTGTAGAACATTTTCCAATCTCATTTAACCACACAAGTCTTTCCTCAAGAAACATGTGGTCAACTTATGCTTTAAGGAACACATACTGGGAAATGATGCACTTTTTGCTTCATTTACGTATGTTCTTAAAAATTCAACACTGATCCACTGAATCTTTAACAGCAACCTGAGTGAATTAGCACTCCATCTTGGAATGGAGCAACATATTCAAAGATGCATAGAATTGCGTGTGAGCGGTCTTCATACCCCTGGGTGTTCCAGGAGTTGGTGTTAGGGCAGCTAGAGGAGCCTAAGCAGACAAGGTTACCAGGCCAACACTTCTGCTCATGTCAAGCAGCTCCTCCTTACCTCTTTATTTATATTTGGATTATCCATATGATTTTTGCAAAGAATTCTGTGGCTTAAACATTTTAGAAAAAACACTGCTTTATATAAAATATGATACAGCTTGTGAGCAGCATGGATGTAGGTCCTGATCAGACCGAAGTAAGAATGAAGCCAAGAGCAGGAAAATGTTGTTTCTTTTTAAATGTTCCTACACTTCTCTTCTACTTCTCTCCATCTTCCAACAGGGAGATATTGGGCAGAAAGGCTTGCCTGGGCCTCCGGGCCCCCCTGGCTATGGATTACAAGGAACTAAAGTAAGTGAATGTGATGGTGCTGGGGTCACCTCTCAATCCACTAGGGTGGTGGAGAAAAGAGGTTGGGGATGATATAAAATATGACCATTATGAAATGAATTTAATGCAAGCTTAGCAGTTAAAATTGCATCCAGTATTAAGAGATACCATCCAGGAGTATAAAAATGGTGTAAGTACATTTCTTTCAGGAACACTAAACAGTACATAAATTGCTTGGTGAAAAATTTAACTGTTACAGTGGTTTTTCGTTCTTGCTGGTTTCTGAGCTGAGTGGAGAATTTATGCCCAGCTGCACGGTCCCTCTATCTCCCTTACTTTCCTCACCTGTATCCTCCATTCTTAGCCCAAGTCTTCTCAGTCTTAGCTTCCAATGGAATTGCCCGGGGAGCTTTTGAATAACACTGATGCTCTACCCCAGCAAAACAAAATCTGAATCTTTGGAGGTAGAGCTTGAGTATATGGGTTTACAAGGCTCCCAGGTGATTCTCCTGAGCATCCAGGGTGAGAACCACGACTCTAAGCCCTGAATCTGTGTTATTGGAATTCATGGTCATTGCATTCTGCTTTATTTCTTTCTTAGCAGCAACAAGCCTATCTAGCAAGGTGAGACTCCCAGGGTCTCCTATGTCTCAGTAGACAAAATTTAGCATCTTAAGGTTGCTATGTCATTTCAAACAATTCCCCTTCTACTCTCATACATTGATTTATTGATTTTTAGTTTTTATTTTTTACTGGCTCACTCTCATGCTAAATAAACTGTTGTTTTTACCACGGTTAGGCTTCGAAATGGAGTAATTCACCCTGAGTAATTGATAGTGACCCTAGAAAAGTAGAAACATTCAAAATAAACTCTTTTTAAAATAGCAGAATTTCTTGTTAAGTAGGAGCTTAAGATAATGTGAAAATCCTGTGTTAAACTGCCTACTCCTGTCTAGAGAGTGAGTTTAGTCAAGAGCAAAACTCATGGAACCTGTGTTAAATCTTCCACTCTATCACGCAATGTCTAGGACTTCCACCACAGATCTTTTAAATAACAATTGTTCATCTGTCGGGCTGAGTATCCAAGCAAAGTTCAGATAGCTAACATGTTGCCAATAGTACAAGAGCACTGGAAAATACAGCAAAAGCGTGCTTCCTTGTAACACCATCACTCTCATACTTAATCTTTAAATTCTGTATTTGAAAGATGGTAACGCTCTACAGATGGTTTTCCATGAGTTCCTTATTCACATAGGAGCATCTTGGGTTGAACTTAATTAATCTTCACTAGCTCTGACTCACCTGGTATCCTGCCCTTTCTTATGTGCTCTGGGTTATGCCATGTTTGAAGTCTGTCCCGAGTGAAACTATGGTGTGAAGCCTACTGTCATAGGGAAAGAACCAAAATTAAAACTGCCACATATCTCGTGCTATCAGAAGTGGGATAAGCTTTTCCTCCACTGGGGGCTGGGGCCTGATACTACTTGGCAGTGAGCCTTGACCAAGGCTGCCTCATAAAACCTCTCTAGACATGTTGGATTGCGTGGCATCCTGTTGGTAGCAGGACAAAAGTATTTCCCTCAGGACTCTCACCTCATCTTCCTGACCCTGGGTTGTATCATCACTTCAAAATGGAGGAAGCTAAAAGATCGAGTTGGTGGTATTCCTCTGAGTCAGTTTAAGGCTACATGATCAGGCTGGCCCCATGGCCAAGTGGTTAAGTTCACGTGGTCTGGTTTGGTGGCCCAGGGTTTCACCGGTTTGGATCCTGGGTGTGGACCTAGCACTGCTCGTCAAGCTGTGCTGAGGCGGTGTCCCACATAGCACAACTAGAAGGACCTACAACTAATATATACAACTATCTACTGGAGGTCACTGGGGAGAAAGAAAAAAAAGATTGGCAACAGATGTTCACTCAAGTGCCAATCTTAAAAAAAAAAGAAAAGAAAGGCTACATCATCAGTGAAATTTCATTTCTTACATTCATTTGTTGACTTATATCCCACCTCTTTCTAAAAACCATTTGAATCAGTGAAACTTGCTTCTGTTGATATGTCTGTTGGTAAGTCTTTAATGAAAGCCCTTGTTGCTGTTAACCTTTAACATTGGGGCCGGCCCGATCCATGCCCTCTCCCTATGCCATCACAATCATGGGGAAAATAAGGGCTCACCCTGCAAACACTGAGGTGATTTGCTCCAGCACCACCTAACTTTGTTGCTGGAATATTGTCTCTTCTGTCAGTCACTCAACCAACCAACCAACCAACCAGCCAACCAACCAAGCAACACTGATTGAGCACCATCTATGTCAGGCAAAATAAGCCAAGCACAATATAAAATGGTGAACAAAAAGAAATGAATTTAATCCTCATGCAGTGTATAGGCTATAAAACAATCACAGTGAGCTCCAGAGAGTATGGAGGGTGGCACAATGGAATGAATTGGGCCTCCAGTAGGCCACAGTAATGAGTTTGGTCTTAATCCTGAGCAATTGAAAGTCAGGGAAGGGTGACGTGATCGGTCAAGTATTTAGAAAAGACTCACTCTTTCTACCATCTACAGAAGGGATGGGCATGCCTAGAAGGAATGTGGGGCTGTCCTTCCTATGCCTCGATGCATTCTCCTGATTCTCCATGTAGAACAGTATGATCTTCTGGAAACCTCCTCCTCCTGCCTTTCCTGGGGCTCTGGGACCACCCAGGCTGCTTCTGTGCTAGCCCTGGTCCTGGGAAACCCTGAAAACATGATGGGCTCACTCCCCTTGGACACCACCACAATCTCCTGCCATTTCTTTGCAGTCCCCACTGTGGCCCAGCTGGCTCCATGCTGCAGTGAAGCTCCAGCTCCTTCAGTGACCTCAGTGCTTTTTCCCAACCACAACTATCTATTGATTGTATGGATGAAATGGGACTGTGTCTCTTTGGTCCCGAAGTGGCCTCCATCTTTCAGGTTCATGGCATAGGCCAGGTTATATGATGCCACCATCTTGTCCCACTGTGAGCCTCCAGCACTGACCATTCCCCTAGACATAGACTCTAGATATGCCAATAGTCCCCCAGATTAAGTCAGGAGGCAGACAGGATGGGGCTGAGTCTTGAGTGATTCCTTGATATGTCAACTAGCCCTTGAGGGGCCAGCCCTTATAGGGGCCAAGAGGGATGTAATGAGAGGGTAGGACATCCAGGTTAAAAAGCCAAATACAGGAATAGACAGAAATGGCTTCCGTCTACTCTTCATTTCTACCCAAGAGTCATGCCAATTCTCTTCCCATCTTTGTTCAAGTCATTCAGTGTCCTGATCATCCCTGATATTCCTATAGTATTTCTTCTCAGAGAATCAGGAAGTCTTTATAAAAATAAGATTCCTGGTGGCCCTCCATGACTTTAGGAGTTTCTGAGGTAGGTTTGTGGACTGGGGCTATAACTACTGCTATTTACAACCTTTTATTCATTAAGAGAATGAACTTTCATGCTGCTGGCTTCCATTCTTTGTTTAGGCCTGAACATAACTGATCCAACACTGTCTGAGGGAACTCTTCTGTAGTTAGGCCGTGGCAAAGGATGAGCTAACTAATATTTCAGGCCTAGCCTGTTTGTTATCAGTGTGAAAAAATAGCCTCAGTGACGTGCTGGGGGAATCTGGTAAACACTATCTGGCAGAAATCCCAATGCCTCCAAAGCTGACAAATAGTGATGATCGCAGTGATCCCATGTCACAGAGCTAACAAATCAACCTCTGAGACATCTGGGGCCCAGAAATGGAAGGAAACTCAGTTCAAATGACCTTTCCCTTCTATCTGTATTCTAACCTCAGTGGTGTGATGGAAAGAGAATGAGCTTTAGAGCCACTCTGACCTTGACTTAAATCCCTCTGGTTGTGTAAGCTTGGACAAATCATTTATCTTTGTTGAACCTTAGCTCACTTATCTTTAAAATGTGGATAATAAAGCATTTTACAAGGTGTTGTAAAGACGAAATTGTACAAAGTAACTAGTACACAGTAGTGGGTATTCAACCAGTGCTTGGGCTATGACGTTAACAGATTTGGATTATGACTTCCCGAGTACTATGTCTCTGCCTCAGTTCCCACATCTGACTAATGGAGATAATAATAGCACTGTTTCCTAAAGTTGTTGTAATGAATAAATGAAATTAAATGAGACAGTATGTGTAATGCATTTAACACAAGGCTCAGCACATGGTTACAAATGCAGTAAATGTTTGTAATTATTCACATCATTATTCCTTCCTACTTCCCTTCCCTTTCTGCTAGTCCCTCTTGTATTTTCCAGGATGAGGCCCAGAATTCTGACATTCAAGTGATTTAATGCTCTGAAACATAAGATACTGTTTGCGTTGATTAGTGTAGGCCTGGCTCTAGTACCAAATAGACCCCAAAATAATAACTCAAACACAGTAGAGGTTCTTGTTCACATAACAGGCCAATGTGGGTGTTCCTGGTTGGTGGGCAACATTCTTCCACATAGAATTTCAGAGAACTTCATCTTCCATTTATGGTTCCTCCATCTGCTGGGCCTCTTTATCACTTATACCAAGCAGGCAGAAAGGGAAGATGTGGAAGAGGTACACTCGCTTCTTCAAAGTCTTGGCTAGGAGGTAACATACATCATGTCTGCCCCTATTTTATTGGCAAAAACTAGTCTCATGGAAAGGCAGTCTAGCCGTGTACCCAAGAAGAAGAGGAACCAGGGGTTTGGTAAAGAGCTGGCAATTACTGCCACACATAATTTAGCCTATTTCTAGGAAAGACGGAAATTTTCAAGTTACTTGTTTTTCTGAAGTATGTTGGTGTTTCCAGAAGAGAGCAGAAAACAAGGGTGATCTGCATGGTAACTTCCAGAATGCCTCATCAGTCTTCTGATACTGTGGGGCACAGTCACCTGGGCTTACAAGGACTGGGTTCAGCCCCATCATTCCTTTTATCCTATCTTGAAAAGAAAATCTTGGAGCCTTGATATCTTCTTACTTATTTCAAGCAGGATCAGCAGCCCCAGTGGATGATTTAGAAATTGTCTGGAGTAGACAAGCTAAGTACCAGCTGAAGAGCTGGAAGAGGCATGGGGTTCAGTGGGACCAGGAAAGGAACAAGAAATGCTCATTCCCTTCTATGACAGACCTAGGGCAGGAGGATGAGGGACACCTGAAACCTGGTCGGAGATCTGTGGTTCAAAGGCTGGGAGAGATGGGCATGGCATCAGAGGAGGGAGGCAGAGCTGGCACAAAGAGCCTGACTTCAGGAGATAAAGAGAAACCAGCAGTTAGGCTCAGGTGAGGAGTAAGGGAACAGTTGGACTCCTAGGGGATTACTTGGGATGCCAGTAGCATTTGAGACCAGCAGGGGTGTGATGGCGGCTGAGTCAGCCCAGCTTATAGGGCCTAGCATAGGGACAGCCAGAAAGAAAAGGGCTTCTCCCACCAAACCTCTCTGATTAGGAATTCAGGGTAGAACCCAGAACTTTGTAGGATTTTTGGCTCAATGTCTCAGGTTAATGTCATTTCTTAGGTGGATATTTTGTTTGTTTGTTTCAGCTGTGTCGGAAGTGACTGTGGTTCTGTAAACTCCAAATGCTCTCTTAACTGCATCAGATATTTTTGCCACTTTCTGTTGTCCGTTCAACAGACGGGCGACAGCTTGAAAGAATATCAGTATGCTGTGGTGAAAATCTCACCCCAGAGCCTGCCAGTCTTCCGTTTGGTTCCTACCTGTCATTTGGTCACTTTGAAAGTGTTTCCAGAATCCATTTGACTAGATTTTTGGTTAGAGTGGACCTATCACAGCATGAAAACTGCCCCCCTTACAGACGAAATAGAAATGATTTATTCACTGAAATGAAACTGACTGAAGGGGAAAAAAAGGATCCCAATTATGAAAAGTCAGGAGTAGATTTGATATGCACTAAGTTTCAAATACCTGCAGAAGGTCAAGAGGTATTGACTTAAGGACGTTTTTTCCATCTTGGGAACTCACAGCCATGCGTATGATGGTGTTAATATTACTAAGGGAGCAATACACACACACACATTTTAAAATGATGACTTGCTGGTGTTTCAGTTTGAAGTTCTTTTTCCTCTTCCTGACTGCAAACTGACAACAGCATCAAAAACAGAAAACAAAAGCAACCCTGGTAATAGCACAACCACTGCATTCAACCTGAACACACTTTAGAAATTAAATTAAAACAATAAGGAATATATAGTTGACTGCATAACATAGACTGTGTGCTTATGCCAAAATCATCTTTGAATTAACTTCTAATACTTTTCCCATATTGTAATTTTCAAATTCCCACAATGATTCCTCTACATTGAAAGGAGTTGTCAGAATTGCATGAGAGGTTTAATCTTTAAAATTGTTGTGTTTTGGGATTACACTTGCCAAAATGCCTGTGGCGGGGGAAGACTGTGGCTAAAAATTGATCCTGGTAGTCAAAGTCCACAAACCTAGTTCCAGAAATTGAAGGCGTCCCCATACCTTAATACCTTTTATTATTTTCTAAACCAAATTAAAAACAATTATGTGGGTTATGAATCAAAGCCAAAAGTGCTGAGCCCACAGAATTCCCTATATAGGTTGGATAGGTCACGGAGAGTTTGCATTCATTAACTGGGGCTGGCTCTGAGACCATTTGTACTTCCCACTTACTGGTTCACACTTTCATTTTCCCCCTGGGCCTACTGGCTTTCATTTCTTCAAGTCAATTAGGAAAAAGGATTTTTTTTTTAATTCCTGAATCTGAATCTGAGACTATGATAGGGTATTTTCCTCTCTCAATCTCATTATTAAATTTTCTTTTTTTAATAGCCAATTCCTTGAATCAGAATTGGACTGGAACTTTAGGCCCTCAATTTAGTGGGACTTGAATCATCATTACCAGCTTATATTTATGGTCTGCTCACCATGAACAAGGCCCTGTGCTGTGGCTGGTGACCGTGACTGTCACAGAAGTCTGCTCGACTTCTTCCACACTCCTTACACTGCCATGAACCTAAAAGGAAAAACTAAATTCTAAGTCATTTTTTCCAAAGTAAATATTGTATCCTGCCTCAAGGTTTACTATAGTTTCCCCAATTCCAAAAAAAGTCAAAAGACGAAAGACTTGGTAACAAAGATAGGACAATGCTCAACACCATGTGCTGATGCTGAATATCAAAAAAAAAAAAAAAAAAGATTTAAATTATCACCAAAAGTTAGAAAATTATATGAAAGATCTAATTTGAGCAGTTATATACTAAAACTACTCATCATGCTATCATAGTACATAGTTTATATTTATGGCAAGCACGCTGCCATTTTAAGTTGTTCTGACTTGTTCTCTCCCCTTCCTTCATGTCCCTTCCTTGCTGCCTCCTAGCTACCCACTCATATCTACCTAATATATAAAGAAGTAAATACTATATATTTATTCCTTTTCGTTCTTATAACAGATGTTGTCTATATAAAAACCAAGTTGAGAGGAGGAGATGGATAAATTACTCTTAGCTACTGCTGCCATCTTTAGAGCCCGAGAATTTCACTGCTGAAAATTTACAAAAGATATTTTATTTCTTTCCCACCCATCAATGCTTGGTTAGAAGTAAGTTACTAGTATAGATTTTTACCCTTCTCCTTTCAGCAAAGTGAGAAGTACCTTTACTATTCAGAGCTTTGAGCTCGGGGAGAGAGACAGGGCCGTATTACATTCTCTAAATTCCATGCATTATCTTATTCAAGGTGACCAGTCTATGAGGTAGGCTCTAGGAAACCAGGACACAGAGGCAATAAGGAAGGTATCCAAGGTGACTCCTGGTACTCCTCCAGGCAGCCTCCCTGGAGTAATCATGTGTTGGGTCATGATCAAGTCATTGTAGATGTCAGAGAGAGGAAAACGATCAGTTTGAGACTTTTGAAAGCAAATGCCACTCAGAATTTTAATTTACATCTTGAAATTAGAAGTTCACCATTTGAGATGTGAGATATATGCACTGAGGTCTTTTTTCCTGATCGTCTAATCTTTTTTTTAAAAAAATCAGTATGAAAGGGGCTGGCCCCGTGGCCGAGTGGTTAAGTTCGCACTCTCTGCTGCAGGCGGCCCAGTGTTTCATTGGTTCGAATCCTGGGCGCGGACATGGCACTGCTCATCAAACCACGCTGAGGCAGCGTCCCACATGCCACAACTAGAAGGACCCACAACGAAGAATATACAACTATGTACTGGGGGGCTTTGGGGAGAAAAAGAAAAAAAATAAAATCTTAAAAAAAAAAAAAAAAAAAGGCAGTATGAAAAAGCACTTCTTTTCCGTGACTGCAGTTCTGTGAGAAGCCAGGGATTGAGCTTAGTGACTTTTGAAATCAACTTCCAGGAATAAGACTAGGCATCACAACAGGGTCTGGGCTGGCATGTGAGCTGCCCTCGGTCAGGCTGTGATGACCACTATGGCCATCACATGTTCAAAGGTTTCTCAGGTTCTTTCTGGTTTGGCTGGTTGAAAGATACAGTCTTTGGCACCACAAGTCAATGAGCAGCCAACTGGTCCATAATCTAAGTTGTTTTTATTGCTCGTACAAACATCTTAAAACCTTTACAATTGTTGGCTTTTCATTATCAGCACCATTGCTTATCTCGTTGGAGATCTCATTCTCATTTCAAACATAAGAAATCAAAGTAAATGATGTATATTACCTGTTCAGGGTCATACCAAGAACCCGGAACAAAGCAAAGATTATGGAGTTTTATGGGTATTTGTAGCTCAAACTCATAAAATAGCTCCAGAATAATCTTTCTTTCATCCTATGAAAAATTCTTCACGCAGCAATTCTTCAGAGCTGCTTCTCACGTTGTCAGGGTGGGTGTCATGGGCCCAGCAGGTGCACACTGTATCCTAGGAAAGTCAACCTGCATGAGAAGAGCAAACAATATTGAAATGGAGAGAGAGAGGCAGAGAAATTGTCTGCCTCTGAGACAGAGAGAGGGAATTAGGAAGAAAAAAGAGAAAGGGAAATAAAAGAAAGAGAATAGGAAATGTGGTTTTTAGGGCACTATGATTAGTAATGCTTTTGGCCTTAAAGTCTTTTATTACCTGAAATTAATGTAGTTACTGTCTTTTGGTCAAATTTTACTGGTGTTCTACTTTCGTCCTTTTACGTATCTTTTTATTTTACACATTTGTTTTAGACAACATGTATTTGGATTTTTAAAACTCTAGTCTGACAATGTTTATCTTCTGCCAGGAGCACGTAGTTCATTTACATTTAATGTAAGTAGTGAACTTTAAAAATTTATTTCTACCATATAATTTTGAGCTATTTGTTCCACTTGTTCTATGTTTCTTCCCTTTTTTAAGACTTATTAATTTTTAACTGTTGCATTTTTTCCCTTTACTAGTTGAGATGTGAGATATATGCACTGAGGTCTTTTTTCCTGATCGTCTAATCTTTTCTTAAAAAATTTATACATTTTTCTCCTTCTTTTCAATATTTACTCTTAAAAAATTCACATTTACTTTGTGAAATACTCATACCAACTTTCTGGTTACTACAATAACTTAGAGCACTTTAATTCCAGTTACCCCTGCCCTAATATTATTATTGTTTTATATTTTAATTTTCAATCCCTCAAAACATTTTTTTTTTGTACAGTTACTGTTTATTTGATTTACTCGCGTATTTGCTACTCTCTTCCTCTTTAATCCATCTTACCTCTCAGGCTGGAGCCACGCTCTTGCTGCCTGACTTGGATTCTTCAGAGTTCCCTTTGGTAAGATCTACTACGGCACCTTCTCTCCATTTTTGTTTGCTTGAAACTGTATTTTTTCTCCTTACTATCTTCTTCAAAGGTGTCTTTCCGAGTGTAGAATTCTAGGTACACAGTTTTTCCTCTCAGTGCGTGGAAGATTTTCCCATCATCTGGCCTCTATTGCTGCTCTTGGTCTAGCTGTTCCTTTGGTGGTAAATTGTCCTTTTCTCTGTGGCTTTTAAGGCTTTCTCTTTTTATCTGGTGTTATGCAGTTTCACTATGATGTATTTAAATGTAGATTTCTTTTTATTTATCTTGCTTAAGATTTGTTAAAATTCCTGATTCTGTGGACTAGTATTTTCTTAATGATTTCTGGAAAATTCTCTTCCTTATCTTTCAATAAGCAACCTGAAGCAATCTGATCCACTCTTCCCCGCTCTATGCCTTCTCTGTCTTTCCAGAGCTGCAATTAGTTAAACCTTTTCATTCTTCCCTCCTACACATCTGTCCTTTCATATTTCAATCTTGCTTTTCTGAGCTACATTACGGCTGATATTTTTCTAGTCAATTTTCCAGTTTACTAAATCTGTGTTGAATCTGTTTTTTAACCAGTCCATTGAGTTTTTAGCTTCAATTATATATTTCATTTCAAGGATTTCTGTTTGAGGGGCTGGCCCAGTGACTGAGTGGTTAAAGTTCTGTGCATTCTGCTTTGGCAGCCTGAGTTCTTGGGTTTGGATCCCAGGTGTGGGCCTACTCCACTCATTAGCCATGCTATGCAGGCATCCCACATACAAAGTAGAAGAAGATTGGCACAGATGTTAGCTCAGGGCTAATCTTCCTCAAGCAAAAAAAACAAAAAACGAGGAAGATTAGCAGTGGATGGTAGCTCAGGGCAAATCTTCCTCAAAAAAGAAAAAAAAATGTTCTGTTTGAGTTTTTAAAATCCACATAGTTATTCTAATAGATATTCTGTTAGAAAGAAATTCAGCCCATTTCCCTTCCTTGTTTAAGAAGTCTCTAAAGGCTTCCTATAATTTAAAAAAATTAAAAGAAAGAAAGAAAAGAAAACCTCTACAGGCTGTGTATGATCTGGAAGCTGCCCACCTCTCTGACTTCATCTTGCAGCTTGCTTCATCTCACTCAATACAATCAGGGCACACTGGTTTTCTTCCTGTTTTTCAAAAACAAAGTTCACTCTTTCTGTAGGATCTTTGCATTGTTGTTTCTCCTACCTTGGCATTTGACATGGCTGGCTCCTTCTCTTCCTGTATATCTTAGCTCAGATGTTATCTCCTTAGAGAGATCATCCCTAAGCACACGATCCCATTTCCACCTCATTCTCAATCATTCTACAATACTGTCCCATTTAATTGTTTTCATAGCACTATCACCATCTGAAAATATTTGTTTCTTTGTTTACTTGTTTATTATCTTTCTCCTGGTACAAAGAAGCCCTTTAAGAGCAGAGACTTTGTTTCTTTCATTCATCTCGAATTCCAAGGACCTAGCAGAGTGTCTGGCCTATAGTAGGCACTCGATAAATATTTATTTAATGAATGAACAAAGTAGTAAATAATAGAAGAAATGTATGGAGGTTATATGGTGGATGATGGTAAAGTTCCACTCATAACCATTTTGTTGACCCACAAAATGATTTGTCTGTATATCCTTTATTCAACAAACAATTATGGAATTCCATCATTAAGAGAACTCTAAACTTGTGAAATGATAAATTCTTTTCTAAACCCTAGTGTTTAATAGTGGAAGTACCTTACTCTTACAGTTTGGTACAATTGTTTGGCCTAACTGGTAGAAGTTTACTTGGAAGTGCTAGATTTGGCTTTCTTGAAAGTATACCTTTGTGATCAAATTATCTATTACCACAATGCAACAGGATCACCATGAATGTTATAAAAGTAAATGTACTTGTTTGACATGAAGAAACCTGCGGGCAGTGCCTCTGGTGTTTCTTTTGTATGCTCAATGGGTTCTGCCCAATGATGACTGGAGTATATATTCAATAAAATTCTTGATTGATCTGATCTAGGTCCTACTTTTAAAGACTCATATTAATTGGTTAAAGAGCTGAGGAGGAGGAAACTTAATGCATCATTGCCTGTCAGTCAGCAGACCAGTCAATCATTATACAATATTGTTATACTTTTGAAACATGGTCCTCTTACATTAATAATTAGAGTGAAACAAATAAAAGACTCAGTGCTATCCAGTTGTTAGATTTTCACAACTTTGTAGTTTTTTTTTAAAAGACTTTTATGTTTGTTTTTTTTTTTAAAGATTTTATTTTTTTCCTTTTTCTCCCCAAAGCCCCCTAGTACACAGTTGTGTATTTTTAGTTGTGGATCCTTCTGGTTGTGGTATGTGGGACACAGCCTCAGCATGGCCTGATGAGTGGCGCCACGTCCGCGCCCAGGATTCGAACTGGCGAAACCCTGGGCCGCCGAAGCAAAGCGTGCAAACTTAACCAGTCAGCCCTGGGGCTGGCCCCACAACTTTGTAGTTTTTACCAGGAAGTTTAAGCCTTGGAAATGGACAGATTTTCCTGTGAGTTCATATTTGTAGAGATGACATTTAAAGAGTACGCAGTATTAACACATTCATTATCAATTCCTGTTCATTGGTATAGAGACAGTGAGCTTCCATAAGGCTTTTTTTGGCATATGCAATTATGCCTTTAAACAGTGGCTCTCAAATTTCACAGGAGAAAATAGATTTTTAATCTATTAGAATACTAGTCTTCTGAAAGTTCTCCAACTGGCTTCTGTTGCTTTTGAAAAATGAAATCCAAAGTGTCAATAGCTCCCATTGTGATTATTACGCCAGTTTTAGAAGGAAATAAATCTTCCACAAACCTCGATCTGTCCTTCCTTCTTAAATTACCTTACTGCGGAGATTTTGTAAAGTAAACACATTTGCTGTGTTTTCCTGCTATACTGAAATATACTTAAATAATAGTGCACACACACTTTTTGCCAGGATTGTGAGATGAGTAATGCTAATATCCTCTTCAGAATAGAATCTGTTTTTGTTCTGCAGATAAGGAGAATAAGTTTATATACAAGTTTTTAAATTAGGTCTACTTTCTGCTCAAAATTAAGAATATTGACTCCAATATTCAGTCCTAGCTAATTGTACAAAATTTTATTTTGGCAATTAATTTGGTAAGTATTTATTGAGCATTTGTAAATATCCCAGGCTGTGTTCTAGATGCTTGGGATGTATCATGAGCAAAAGAGACAAAGATTCCTGCCTTTATGGAAATTGCATTCTACTAGCAATAAGTACAATAAATAAGTTATATAGTATGTTTGAAGATGAAAACTGCTATGGCACAAAAGAAGAGAGCAAGGTTAAGGGGGATCAAGGGGATGTGATGAAGTTCTAAGTGGGATGGCCTCATGAGAAGATAACATTTGAGCAGAGACCTAAAGGAGGCGAGGGAGGGAGCCTTGTGGATTTCTGGGGAAAGAGCATCCCAGGCAGAGAGAAGAGCTTGTGCAAAGGCCCTGTGATGGCAGGAGGGTGCCTAGCAGGTTCAAAGAAGAGCAAAGAGACCTGTGTGGCTGGAGATGACGTCAGGGAGGTAACAGCAGTGAGGTTGGAGGTGGTCAGCTCACATATCGTCATATGGACCCTTCTAAGGCCTTTGGCTTTTACTCAGAGTGAAGTAGGGAGCTATTTTCTGGGTTTTGACCAACAGCGGGATGTGGTCTGACTTACTTTTTAGCAGAATAACCGTGACTGCTGGGCTGAGAATAGACTGCATTAGGACCAGGACTGAATTAAGGAGGCTATTGAGGAATCCAGGCAATTACAAATGGCATTTGAAAATCTAAGTTTTATAATCTAGTTCACATACATTTAACTCCCTAGGAAAGGATTTATATCTAGTGGCCTATGTCTGGAAGCAGGAACATGTAATAGAAAACATTCTGACAAAATTGATGCCAGATACATAGATTTGATTGCAAATTTACAACTGAATTTTAGGCTATTAAACCGTTCTGAACTATATTTTATATCTGGACTGTGCACAAAAATAAAAAATCCTAACCCTAGATACATGTTTGCATTATGTATTTGGAGAGAACAAAGGTGGAATTTTCTTCTCTCCTCTTGCCTTTCTCCCTTTCCTCCCCTTTTCTCTCTCCTCAATCTATGATAATTGTATGCTGAGATATTATAAATGAAATCATAAGGCTTAGGACATACATGTGACAGAAGAACCATGTGTTGTCACCTGACATCCCTGCCGAAGTCCGATAAAAGAAGTATCTGTCTTGTATTGGCCATTAGAGAACATTCTGGAATGTACTTCTTAATAAACTAAACCCTCATCCATAGTAAACATGTGGATATGAAAATAGTATTCAAAATCTATTTTATAATATAAAAAACCTTTGTGTGTTATTTATCAAGAAAATCAATCTAAAGAGTTTTTAACATGAAGCTGAAAAGATTAGCTTAAAAATTAAAAAGACTCCATATGGTCTGGGCACCCAATCTTAGGTCTTCTCAATCCTAGTCATGCTAAAAGTCTTTCAGTTCCCTGTGAAAGCTGTGCTCCCTGGCCCCAGGGCTTTTGCATATGCTGTTCCCCCTTCTTGGAGAGATCCCTTTCACCCCCTGCCCCCACCCCCCTTCAACAGGCTCGCTCTTACTCATATGTCAGGGCTCCTGTTAGGTAGCACTTCCTCCAGAGGCCTTCCCTGTCTCCTTAAACCTGCATTCCCTTTGTGTTTCCATGGTACACTGAATAACCACCATCATAGCGCTTCCCACATTGTATTGTAAGCACTTGTTTTCTTATCGAACCACCAGACTGTGAGAAATGTGAGATAGAAGATGTCTTGTGTGGGGTGTTTTTTTTCTTTGGTCTCCTGAGCACCTTTTTGTCTATGCCTGGCACACATTAGGTATCCAATAGAAAATGAATGAGTCCTGTCTGTAGCCTTCCTTAATATTCCTCATCTTGCCTATCTTCCAGAGCATTCATTCAACAAATATTAATCAGCATCTACCATGTGCTGGACACTGTGCTAAGTTCTGGGGATAGAAGTGATGGCTAAAGCACCTGTACATGGAGATTAGATTCTACAGTTTCCATCTACATTCTTCTATACCCATTTAGTAAAAACAGAGATCAAAACATATACAGCGGTGAAGAGAAAATAGCATCCCTTAAATTGGGTCTGTTGGCTCTTTACCTTATAAAGTATAAGATGACTTTGTTTAATATTTTGACTTGATGGTTATTTCACTGACAGTGAAAACTACAAGTCTACATAGTCTGGTTCTCTAAACATCTTTATAAAGCAATTTTCTCTCAATCTGAGACATCTGCTATGTACATTCTGTCATATGCTATCTGAGTAGTGGAATGCATTTGTGTTGAAAGTGTTGGATCAAGGGTGGTATATGAGACGGGACTGGGAACTAGTAAGACTGAATCTGTATATCACACATCAAAATGAGCCCATTCCTTCCAAACCACGAAATACGCGTATTTATAGTTTACCACTTCTCACTGCATAAGATAATAGCTTTGCAACCAGCCTTGAAAAGAGGAAGCAAAATGTTTTCAAGTTTAACCCTGGTTACTTTGCTGATGAAATCAGGAACTGAAACTAAATCCCAATAATGTCAGCCAATGTGGAAAACAAACAGTTTCTCAGAGTAAACAGCTGTATTCATGGTAGATTCTAAAGCATACATTAAAGGAACAAAAGACTCAGGGCAACACTTCTCCCACTGGGGGAATCCCTTTACTACCTGCTTGTGCCTATTTTGCCAAACACACTCCCTTATTGACCAGGTTCTTTATACTTCTTCACTCTGCATTCCTGGCCTTTGACATTCCATGCTGCATGTTAAAAAGTGGGGTGCTCAGGTGGTGGATAGGAGGAATTTGGGGATTCTTAATTAGGGATTTGGGATAAGAACCCATGCCTGGCATACTCAAGGAACACCAATGACAGGATGACTGGAATGCAGTGAATCATGAGGTGAGATGAGAATCCAGTGGAGGGCTTTGCACAGAGGATTGACCTAGCATAAATCATGTTTTACAAGGATGGCTCTAGCAGTATGTAGCAAATAGAATGTTGGGTACAAAGACAAATAAGGAGTTGAGATAGGAAGATATTGCCAAAGTGCAGGTGAGATTGGTGGTGTTTTAGCCCAGGATAAGGGGTGGTTGGATTCTCGACTGGACGTGGGGTGTAAAATAAAGGAGTGAAGGATGACTAAGGTTTTTGGCCTGAACAACTGGATGGATGGAGTTGCCATTTTCTGAGATGTGAGAGACTACAGGAAAATGGGGATGGGTAGGTGTGGAAGAAATCAGTTCACATAATCTGAAATTTGGATTTGGACATGTAAAGCTAAACCTCCAGCAGAGCTGTTAAGTAGATATTTGGGGATAGAAATCTAGAGTTTGGGGAAGAAATCAATACAGGAGATAGAAATTTGATTTTACAATATACAGATAGTATTTAAAGTCTCCAGGATGGATAAGAACGTTTGGGGAGAGAATGTCTACAGAGAAGAGAAGAGACCCCAGGACTGGGCCCTGGCTCCAGCATTTGGAGGTCTGTATGATGAAGAAGACACAGCAGAGACTGAGAAGTAGTAGCCAGTGGGGTAAGGAACCAAGAAGAAGTGGTTTCTGGAAGCCAGGGGAAGAAATATTTCAAGAAGGAGGGTATAATCAACTATTTTCCATATTGCTAACTGGATAAGAGCTGAAAAGCGATCGTTAGATTTGACAACATGGAAGTCCTTGGTGACCCTGACAAGAGCTGTGTGTACACATATGCACACACACACACACATTCATGCATACGCACACAGAGAGAGAGTAAAACATGGAAAAATCTTAGTTGATGAATCTGGTGAAGGGAATATGGAAAATATTTGTATTATTATTGAAATTTTCTATAAGTTTGAAATTACTTTAAAATAAAAATTGTAATAAAGAAAGTGGTGAGACAGGAAGTGAAGACAGAGCTTACAGGCAACACTTTTGAAAAGGGGAACGTAGAAATGGAGTAATAGACGGAGTGACACGTGTGATTAAGGAAGTTTTTTTTCTCTAAAGATGGGAGGTACTGTGATATATTGTGTGGTGGCGGCAAAGATCTATTGAACAAGGAAATATTCGTGATACCAGACAGAAGGGGTTTCTACTAGTTCCCCTCCCATCCAACACAAGAATCTATTTACAGCATTCTAAAGGGCATCTGGTCATCCAGACTCTACTTGGACACTCCAGGAAATGGAAGCTTTTTGCTTTCTTGTATGTTTCCCAGTGACCTTGTAACAAGTTCAAGAAGCTTTGTTTGTTTAAACTGAAAATAATGCATATCTGTATCAAATCCAAATACCTCATAATTATGCAAAATGGTGAAAGTCTAGCTGTTTCCCCTTCAGTCCTACCCTGTAGAGGTTGCCACTGTTTGCAGTTTGGTATGTAGCTTCCATATTTTCAAGTAGATGCGTAAACACACACATATACAGCACAACAGCCATTCTATACAAAATCATTCTATACAAAATTTCCCCAACTCCCTCCCCAGTTAATGGAGCATGAATGGCCCTCCAAATCAATACAGTTTTGTGTCACTTAATGACAGGGATGGCTTCTGAGAAATGTGTCATTAGGGGATTTTGTCATTGTGCAAACATCATAGAGTGTACTGAACAGGAACAAAATGTGCCACCTCAGAGCGTGCCTCTTTAACATGAGGATTATTTCAGGCTGATTATTTTTAAGAAACAAAAGACTCAAAAAGTTTTTCTTGTTACTGCCCCCTTAACTACCTAAAAGAATTCAGATTAAAAAAAAAACCCTGTCTCAGGAAGCAAGCTATCATCTTAGCATAACCTGAACTAGGTGCTAGGCAGGGAAGAACCTAGAAAAGCCTATTTGTCAGCCTCCCCTCTGTGTTCTTCTGTTTCTGTGTGGCCAGATAAACGCTTGTTTTCCAAATGTTTGCTCCTTTTCACCTACCTGTGAATTGCCTTCCTTCCCTTTGAAATTCCTGACTCTCCCCACCCCCATCATCTTCTTTTGTCTTTAGCCAAGGATGGTATTAAAGGTGAGGGCTTTGGCCATTTTGGCGAGTTACTTGGTTTTCCTGGGTTTCTCCCATGTATATACGTTATTAAACTTGTTTGCTTTTCTCCTGTTACTCTGTCTCACATCAATTTGTTCTGGACCAGCCAGAAGAACCTAGAAGGGCAGAGGAAAATTTCTTTCTCGCCTGTGGTACTTACATACTAGATGTATGTAGGCTATACTATACCAAATGGTATAGCCTACTGCACACCTATGCTATATGGCACTAATCTTAGGGATCACCTTTGTATATGCAGTGCATCCCTGACTGAAACATCATTAGGTGGTATGTGACTGTATATAAAGATTTACTATTTTTTTAAAACAGTTATGTAGTAGTCTGTTACATGGAAGTAACACAATTTATTTATATGTTTTCTTTCCTTAAATAATGCTACAGAGAACACTTGTATTTTCCCATACTTATACTAGTGTTTCCATTTCATTGTGTTTTGAAAGGCTTATCCTATATCTATAGTTGGTAGACTTTCTTTCTTTATATTCAACTGAAATCTGCCTACCTGTGAATTTTTTGCTACTGCCAAGCCTTTGATGTAGTTTTCTACTTCACTTGGAGCATGAGTCTAGGCTTGTAAAAGTGAACACAATTTCATAATACATAAATTTGTCTCTGTTAAACTTTAAGTCAAGTGTTTCCTTGCTTTGTCCTTGAAGCAAGCATGGTGCAATTAAAATCTGAGTTAATTTTGTTACTAACTGAATTTTCTTAACAGGTATATTTCCATAGGAGACTGTGACTTTGTGGATCTTTTACATTGTTTCACTCTGTTTCTTGGCCTCAGATATGCCAACCACACCTGTGTATTCTGTGGTATAGCAAGGCCACTCTTAGGTTGTCATTAAGCAGCTTATGAAGAGAGTCTAGAAGAGTTTTTCAGGGAAACATCAAGAGAAAAGTTTCCATATATGAGCAAGCTCCGCCCCTCTGAAATTGGCATCTAAACGATGAGGAATAGTTCCTGTTGTGTTAGGTTGGAGGCAGTGAGAAAGGAAACAGGGCATGTACATTAATGAGGTTCAGGATTGCCTAGAGGAAGGATTAACCATAGCCTCTATTGTACTTTCACTGCTTTTTCAGTTTTTATTAATGTAATTTTCTTTATTTCATTAAAAAAATACTCTTGGATGTATTTATCATTACCATGTTTTTAAACAAATTCATTATTTTCAGCTATTGTTTTTATTTTTTTTTACTCTGGTAAGAATGCTTAACATGAGATCTACCTACTTAGTGAATGTTTAAGTGTACAATATGGTATTGTTAACTATATGCATTATGTTGGATAGCAGATTTCTAGAACTTACTCATCTTGAATAACTGAGACTTTATACCTACTGACCAACATCTTCTCACTTCCCCCTCCTAGGCCCTAGCAACTACCATTCTACTCTGCTTTCATGAGTTTGACTATTTTAGTTATCTCATATAAGTGCGATCATGCAGTTTGTCCTTCCATGATTGGCTTATGTCACTTAGCACTCCTATGTTCATTGCAGCACTGTTCACAATAGCCCAGACATGGAAACAATATAAATGCCCATTGAGGGATGAATCAATTAAGAAAATGTGGTATATACACACAATAAAAGACCCAAAAAAGAAGAAATTCTGCCATATGGGTCAACCTGGAGGACATTATGCTAAGTGAAATAAGCCTATCATAATTTTACGTAATGAATTCATTGGGACTTTATAAATATTATTTTTTAATCCCCATAGCATATCCAGAAAAGGACATACAGAAAAGCTGATATTGTGAAAGACGTTCTGTGAGAGGGCAATTCATTTGTAGTCCTTTCTGTACTTTTAATTCCTGGTAGAGAACAACCAGTTTACAGAAGGCAGCTGTCTTTCAGTAGCTGTAATCCTTTTTGACAGGCGATAAAACTAGGAGAACGATACAGAGGCATATGGCCTGTAATTCATATCTTAAATACAGGAATTTAAAAGCAACGTATTTCGCTTGTGGGTTTTTGATGTCAGTGTCAACAATGCCTCCAGAATTTCTACATGGGCGGGACGGGATCCAAAGTGCCAGGATGGCCAGAGACCTGATCCGGGAAGTGCTGACATAGCAGCCATTCTGCTTATAGTGGGTTGAAGGTCATGGTGTGGCTGGAGGAGATCACTGGTGTGCAGCACAAGTTAACAAGGCTAACCAAACCCACTGACAGGAAATAATTTAGGACTGAGGGAAGACCGGGCTGAATGTCACATCGATATATTCTTTTTGACATAATTATACATGTAACCTATAGTCTAAACAAGTTTCCCTTTCCTCAGAATCATTTGGTGATGATATACACTAAACATCATTTTTTACCTACCTTCACACCAAGATGTGTGACAGTCAAGGCACATTCATTCTGACAGCTGGAACTGCTATTTTCTGCTTATGTATAAGCTACCTGCTGTACTTTGCTATTTACTTTAACAGAAAAGACTCTTACCATACATTTCTTCTTGGTGTTTCTGAAGTCTGTGCACGGAGGCTAGTTAACTAACTAGAATCTTCCCTTTGGCTACATGCCCAAAGATGCATGGCTTATATATTTTGGTGTATTTTAGCTTTATAGGTTTATACCTCATGAATATTGTTTGGTTTTTCTATTCCTTTTTCTTTCTTTCTCTCTCTCATTTATTTATTTATTTTTTTTTATTAAGGTTATGATAGATTACAACCTTGTGAGATTTCACTTGTACATTATTGTTAGTCATGTTGTGGGAACACCACTTCACCCTTTGTGCCCTCCCCCCACCCCCCCTTTTCCCTGGTAACCACCGATCAGTTCTCCTTGTCTATATGTTAACTTCCACCTATGAGTGGAGTCATGTAGAGTTCGTCTTTCTCTGTCTGGCTTATTTCGCTTAACATAATACCCTCAAGGTCCATCCATGTTGATGCGAATGGGACGATTTTGTCCTTTTTTATGGCTCAGCCATAAAAAATAAAAAATATATGGTATATATATAAAAAATAAAAAATATATGGTATATATATATACGGTATATATACACAAATGGAATTCCATTGTGTATATATACCATATCTTCTTTATCCAATCATCAGTTGCTGGACACTTAGGTTGGTTCCACATCTTGGCTATTGTAAATAATGCTGCGATGAACATCGGGGTGCATGGGACTCTTGGAATTGCTGATTTCAGGTTCTTAGGATAGATACCCAGTAGTGGGATGGCTGGGTCATAATCTCTTTCTTTTTTTTTGGGTGAGGAAGATTGGCCCTGAGCCAACATCTGTTACCAGTATTCCTCCATTTTCTATGTGGGACACTGCCACAGCGTGGTTTGATGAGTGGTGTGTAGGTCTGTGCCTGGGATGTGGACCCACGAACCCCAGGCCGCTAAAGCAGAGTGTGTGAACTTAACCACCATGCCACCAGGCCAGCCCCTATTCCTTTTTCTTTATGGCTTCTCTCCCAGGGGATTTGGAGAGGGAGGTAGCACCAGCTTTAGGAGGAAGTAGTTACCTGTTTGTGTGAGATGATGGGGTACTGGAGTGCCCTGGGCCCAGTCACTGGTTCAAAAATGTTAATTGAATATCTGCTATGTGCCAGGCCCTGGGCTAGACACTAGGGATAAATTGATACCCAACACATGGCCAGACAGCGCAGGGGAGCTAGAAATAGATCTACGTGAATTAAAGTTAAGACAAGATGAAGCCTGAAGAAAAACAGGCTGGAAAACAGGCAGAGATAGACTGTGAAGTGCCTTTATGGCCAAGTTGAAGAGCTTCATCTGGAGCCTATCAATCAACAGTTCTCAAAGTTCTCCCCTGACCCCTAACCAGGCCTATCAGTATCATCTAGGAACCCATTAGAAATGCAGGTTCTTGGGCCCCACCTAGGCCTAATGAATCTACTCTGAGGGTGGAGCCAGTAATCTTTGTTTTAACAAACTCTGCAGAAACTTCCGATGTAAGTCAAAGTTTGAGAACCATTGCTCTTATGACAGAGAGCCCTGGAAGGGTTTATTTATTTAAAAAAACCCAGCTTTATGGTGATATAATTCACATACCATACAAGTCACCTGTTTAAAGTATACAATTCAATGATTTTTAGTATTTTCCCAGAATTGTGCAACTATCAACACAAACTAATTTTAGGATATTGCCATCATCCCAAGAAGAAACCCCATATCCCATAGAAGTCACTTTCATTTCCTTCCCACTCATCCTCCAGCCCCTGGTAACCACTAATCTAATTTCTGTCTCCATTGATTTGCCCATTCTAGACATTTCATATAAATGGAATCACCCAATATGTGGTCTTTTGTGGCTGGCTTCCTTCGCTTAGCATAACGTTTTCGAGGGTCATTGATGTTGTATCAGAACTTTCTTTTTATGGCCAAATAATAGTCCATTGTATGGATATACCACATTTTATCCATCTATTTGTTCATTGATGAGCATTTGGGTTGTTTCCACTTTTTGGCTATTATAAATAATGCTATCATAAATAATGAATATCCTAGTGTAAGTTTTTGTGTGAACATATTTTTCATTTCTCTTGGATATATACCTTGTCCTTTTTAAAGACAGGAATGGCCTGGCCAGCTGAGTGTTTTAGTACATTACAGCTTGGGGCAGTGCTGGTCGTTCTTCTGCCTCCACACCATTCACACGTCCAGAACACTCCATCAGCAGCTGTTCTCACTGTTCCCTTTTTAGATAGTGGTGTGGGGGTAGGAGATGGGCTGTATAGTTGGAAATCTCCTCCTCCTCTTGCATTTGGAGGGTCTCCCTGCATCTCCTCCTCCTGCCCCACGTTTGCGAATCTCTGGTGTAATGGATATGTGCTGAAGTAAAGGTATGGGTTAAGAAGCTATTGTAACAATTTAGTCCACAGGTGATGTGGATCTGAACCAGGACAAGTTAGGAGGGATGGATTTGCTGATTCTGAATCATTATCCTTAGTGACTCAGAGCCTTCTTCCACCAGTCTCCACCCATACTGTGAAGGCAAAGTCATACACTGAATAACCTTCCTTCTGCTGTGAAATATTATTTTTCAACATTGATTTCTGTCCTGAAGGGAGAAAAGCCACAGAGGAGTACCATTTCCCAGAGAACTGTCTTTTCTTGCAAACTCAAAGCCACCCTGGCCACCCCCCACAGCCTCCTCATTTTAATGTTTTAATTTTCACTTTATGACACTTGAAATACTAATGATTTCTGAGCCAAATTATTTTTTGATAATTTAATGCAAAATGCTCTGTGTTGTGGTCTGATCTGCTAAAAGTGGGAGAAATGATAACATTAGCATCTGTGTTAGTTTCCTGTGGCTGCTGTAACAAATTACCAATAAGTTAGTGGCTTAATATGACACTAATGTATTCTTTTGCAGTTCTGGAGCCCAGAAGTCTAAAATGAATTTTATGGGGTACCACAGAAGGTAAACAGACAAGTAAGATAAAGTGCCTCTATTTAGGGAGTTTAAGATAA
Organism: Equus asinus; assembly: GCF_041296235.1. Taxonomy (NCBI): domain Eukaryota; kingdom Metazoa; phylum Chordata; class Mammalia; order Perissodactyla; family Equidae; genus Equus; species Equus asinus. Next base: position 140,841,788 of record NC_091790.1, on the reverse strand, counting down.
GTAGGACAGAAAGGATGGGAGCATCCAAACCTGTGATGAGACACATGCTACAAGAGAGGTGTGGTTGATATGGGGGTCTTTCACTCGGCTCGGGTAAGGGCAGGTCAGGGAAGACTTCCTGGATGTTTTTGGTGGGATGGGACTTGCCCACACATACGATGAGGGTGTTCAGGGAAGACAGAGAAAGTCAGAACACAAACGGAGTCCCAAGCTTGGGAGACTAGGGGGTGAATGAAGGAGGGAAAGCCTAGAAGCAAAGCAGATGTGGCTGAGTGGGATTCTGTATATGATGGATTTAGTTCTGAAATGGCTAGCAAGTGGAAAGATCTGGAAAACAGATAAAGAGGCCTGGAGCTTAGAGACTGGGGTGAGACTGGTGATTAAAGAATCAGGGATATTCCCTATAGGGTCACCACTAATGTCATGGATGTGGACAAGAGGGCAAAGGATGGTACAAAAGTACAATAAGGGACCATGGCAGACATCTACCTTGAGGTCACAGAGAGCACCAGCGAGACATTGGAGTTGTGAAAGACAAACCAACAACTAAAGAAACAAACCACTAGAAACTCGGAAGGAAAGCCGAGAGGCTGCATTGTGCAGATGGCCAGCAAAGGGAGTGTTCCAGAGTGCCCTGTCTCCGGCAGAGGAACTGCCGTAAAGCTGACCCTGCCTCTGCGTATTTGTCATCTGTGCTGCAAGTATATTCAAACATCATGCAAGATTTTCATGAAATTCAACAGGTTTTACAGAAGGCTATTTAGGCAGAAGAAGTTAGTGTATGCAACTGAGTCCAGCTAATAAAGCCCCTTGAAGCCACGATGATGTTTACATTATGACCTATCAATGTATTTAATTCTAGCATTTATACTAAGAACAATTTTATTATCAGAAAACGGAACTAAAGTCTGTGGATTGGATAGAAAATCATAACAGTGAGGCCACGTATCCACAAAGCAATCACACTGTCCAGTTAAGTGGCCTGGCTGTTGCTGAGGTTACCTGTAAATACTCATGTGCTAATTGTTCAGTCACCTTAACATCTGCTAGTAGATATAAACGGAAAAATGGAAGCAGGGACTAAAAGTTTAAGAAAAATGATTGGGGAGGAATATGCCCAAATTGAGCACATTTGGCTATGACTGTTGTGAGCCAATTTGGACATTTAAATATTGGTCAGATTCTTTTTGATGACTCCCGGTAGCCCCTGAGGGTTAGAAGTTGGTAGGAGTTACCTGCTTCCTCCTGGACAACCTCGCTCTCAGGTGGCACGTTTCAGTTAAAGCAAGTTTCAGACAGAATTCTACCCTATGTTCAGCTACTTATTAACAAGAAGGCACAAAAACATGTACTGAAAGCATGGTCCAAGTTCCAATTCTCTGTCTTTTTAAGCACTTTGACAAGCACTTTGCATAAAATGATCACTCTGAGGCAATTCCGACAATATTCCATGACAGGATCAATTAACCTTTCAGTCAGATCAGGTGAAGGGAGTCTTCATTATGGGATGAGGGTAGAAGGCACTTCTGAATGAGTGCTGGAGCTACGGTGCTCTACCACAAGTATTTAGCAGGTGGGCTCACTTGGCTCTTATACCCTATTCATGCAAGGGGTGAGGTACCAGCACGGCATTTCCAGCTACCACATGTCTTGAATACCCCTTGTTTCCCCAAGGATAAATTGTATCCATTATCCTGCTGGAGCAAATTCATTGAGTAATAGTTGAAGCATGTGTCTTTGAAGCGTGGAGTATTGATTATGGTATTTCAAATGTTAACTCAGCACACCTAGAGTGTAAATAAAATTAATTTGTACATACACATATTCATGATTCTGTCTAAACTGAAGTATATTAAGGTAAATTACAGAAACTATAACAATTATGTTAATTTTTGCATGAATAGGGGAAAAGCCACTGTGGTAGACTGAATAATGGTCCCCAAAGATGTCCGTGTCCTAATCCCCAGAATTTGTTACATTACGTTATATTGCACAAAGAACTCTGTAGATGTAATTAAGTTAAGCATTTTGAGATTGGGAGATTATCCTGGATTATCTGAGTGAGCCCTAAATGTAATCATGAGGGTCCTCATAAGAGGGAAGCAGTAGGAGAATAGACTATGGAAGAGGTGATGTGATGATGGAAACAGGAATGATGGGGTGGAGGAAGGTGGAGGAAGGGGCTACAAGCTAAAGAACGCAAGTGACCACTAGAAGCTGAAAAAGTTGTCAAGGAAGCAGATGCTCCCCTCAGAGCCTCCAGGGGAAACCAGCCCTGCCAATATGTTCATTGTAGCCCAGTGAAACTGATTTTGCACTTCTGACTTCCAGAATAGTAAGAGAACAAATTTATGTTTTTTTAAGCCACTAAATTTGTGATAATTCGTTACAGCAGCAATAGGAAATGAATAGAGCCATCAATATTAATTTCATCAGCATTTTGGCCTAGCCTGTGGAAGTTTCCAGAGGAGCTGTTTTGAAAAGCCTTGCTGTACATGGCTGATGGTTCTTGGGTTATTAAAAAAGACCCTGCTTTGAGGCCCTGGAGAGGAAGAGAGGAAGAAATGGTGCAAGTTTTAAACTGTTTTTAGCAACAGACTCAAAATCAGCCCCTGAATCTGTAAAAAGCAAACTATTTCCCTGACTCTCACTGGGCACAATGGGACCAGATCACCATTTGAATGGAAATAAAATATAATAAAGCCATATTGTTGTTCCGTTAAGCCCCTTTAGGGCTGTATTCTTGCCAGGTACCAGGTGAGCCAGGGCTACCCTCCAGCTTTTGGCTCCCCTGATAACAAGTAACTTACTCATTGATTCTTTTCCTAACCAAATGGGCTGCTTTGTTGACCAAGCATTAGGCTGTCTTAGTCTCCATTAGAAAATGTTGACATATCAAAATGGGACATTAAGTTAGAGGAATTCAGTTCCAAAAAGAAAAGGATTTTAAGAAACCGGAAGCTCTTGATTTTTACGTTAGAGATGGGGAAACTGCCTGGCTTCTACTCTATCCCAAGACAGAACTGAGCAATGAAAATCAGCAGAGCCTTTGGAAGAACTGTCAGCTTCGCATTTGAGAGAGAATTACTATTCCAAGCACTGCTGTGAAATCAGATAACAATTAGAAGTGACATGGAAGAATTGCAGAAGCTTCAGTTTTATCATTTATATAGTGCTCCCAGGGTTATTACAGAAATTAAATAAGAATACGCCTAACTCCATTACTACCTAGCTCTGTCCTTCACACATAGGCACCTAATAAATGGCAGCTACTAGTTACAGCAGGAGATTGTTATGATCAGAACTTCAGGGAGAAGGAGATAAATGCCACAATGCCAGCCCATTGGGTTGTGCTAGGGGTCTCTGGATAACTGCCTTCTATCTACATGCACTCCATATGTACTCCACAGGCCACCAGGAAGATATTATTTTCCTTCTAAAGTGAACTACCTGTGCCCACAAAACATAAGAAAATAATCCCTTTCAATACAGAGTGGTTCCTGATTCCAGGTCAAATACTAGATGACTATTTAGGCAGGTCAGCACGTCTTGCTAACGCGGCCATTTACCCACTAAGTCAACATCTTAATACAATACTGGCTTCTTTCTTCAAGTTGGCAGAAGGCCGCTTGAATAAGCTTTTACTCTCCACTTTCAAAATTTACAATTCCCCTGGTTCCTAATTAGCAATACTCTAATCACCATCAGAAAGGGGGAAAGGCAAAGAAGAAGAGAGGCAGAGGGAAGAATGATAAATTGATTTATTCTAGCATGTTTTGGGGGCCACTACAAAGTGATAGAGATGGGTTTAGACTTTTAACATGGTTGCATGATTGCATCCCAGCAAAGAAAATTAGGTACAAAAGTAAAATGCTTCCTCTTCCCATAGCTTCTACAGCAAGTGCTCTTAACCTAGAATGTTCCAGTTGATCTATGACTGAAGGTTAGCCAGAGGTTGCCTTTGTTTTCGGTATGTAACAGGCCTCTGCAATTTCTCAAATAGGACCACAAATCTTGACGGAGGAGAAATCCAAGCTTCTAGTTGAGCTGGAAACACTGGGGATTGGATTCCTTTTATAATTATTGACTTTAGCTCTTTTTCTTTTAGCAAGAAACGGAAATTGAGAAGGAAAAAAGTAGTTCAACAGTAAAATGAAAATGGTGTAAAGATAAAATGGTTAAGTGTTTTCACTGAAGTGAGCCTGGATTTGGGCCAACATCCCACTTAGGTATCATAGCTGGGTTTTTTCTCTTTCACATTTCAGTCTGAGGCAATGAGCAAGTGCTGAAATCCCAGAACAATCTAAAATTCCGCCCCCTCCCGCTCGGCCCCAGTAGTCAACTTCCTAATACTTTTTTGTAAATGTGAAATAAATATCTCTAAGTTCTAAATCACTGTCTCCATTATTACCTGTGAGATGGTAGAGGAAACTTCGGAGGCATTAACTCGAGCAGGAAGGGAAAGTGGTAGCTGGGGGCTGCCTTTCTTGCTGTGCAACTGGATCCCACTTTTTCTGTTAGCATTTACATCATCCCTACGCAGATAAAGTCATGGTGTGCTGGGAGATGACGAACATCAGGCTTATAAATAGGCTGTGTCCAAGTGGGACAAGCTACTGCCGGTTTAAAACGTTGCACTGAAGTTGGTACGAATGTACGTCTTGGGGAAACGGGTTTCCGGTAGCCTGCAGTCCTCCCGAATTCGGAGAGCAGAAGTTGTCTCTGGGTGGGGAGAAATCCACAGCTTGTGGCTTTGCTTTCGTTCTCTTGGTTCTTTTAGCCTCTGCGTTCCCAAACCTCAGGGAGTAAAGTACCTGTGTGCTCATACGCGTCAGCTCCTATCGCACTGATAGATGGTACATTTATGCCACCATTTAGTGCATTCATTCATTCACTTCATATATTATTTTAACTTTTATTGTGAAATAGTTTCAGACTTATAAAAAAGCTGCAAAGATAGTACAAAGAACTAATTCCCATAACCCTTTGTCCAGATTCCCTAAATATTGACATTACCGCATTTGCTTTATCAGCCTCTGTGTTTGTCTTAAGCACTTGAGAGTAAGTTGCAGATACAATATCCCTCTACCCCCAAATACTTCAGTAATCTTTGTCCAAACATATTCTCTTACATAACATAGTAAAATGATAAACATCAGAGAATTATCATTGATACTCTATTTACTCTATAGACCTTATTCATTTTGACAAGTGTTTCATTAATTCTTTTTAATTTTTAAAAGAAATTTTTTCATTCTTTAGTAAAGGATTATTTATATACAGAAAAATTCATCCTTATATGTGTACCGTTCTATGAGTTACAGCAAACACGTAGGAGGCCTCTAATGTCTGGGCTGAGGATGGTTTCTGAAGCTCCCCAAGCAGGAGGACGTCTCTGAAGGTCTGGCCCAGGAGTCATGCCTGCAAGTCTTCTTCTGTTTCTTTCCCCCAGCTGCGATGGGTCGTCGTCTGTGCCCTGAAGTTACCGTTGTCGGCTGTACTTCCCCCAGCAGCTTCAGATTTTTGACCCTCAGGAGGCTTCATGCCTTTCCCTGTGGGACTGCTGCCTCCCTCCCCTCAGCCTGCACTACTAGGGACGTTCTGGGACTCGCCCTGTCCCCAGTGTTTCTTGAAGAACCTGTGAGTGGGTGTGAATTCCCCTTGTGCCTCGACCTCCTAGCAGTGCTGTCCTCTCACACTAGGTCACTCTCAATCTTTAGCAATTTATTAAGAATTTTGGCTGCGTTCTTCTTACCAGCTTGTACGACATCTGGCATCTCCAGCAGCTCAGTACCCCTGCCCTGTCTCTCTGGAGGACGGTGTGTTTCCTTGGATTTTGAGTTAGCTGGTCGCCCTGCATCACAGCTGTATGATGGATTCAAGGAACGTCGTGATTTCATAGATTAGTTAGCATCTTTTGTTGTTCCTTTATGAATGAAAGCAGCCTTTTCTAGTTTCCTACATCCTAAGTGGAAGTCAGGCATCCATTTTATATTTTTTGATCATCTATGAATTTGATTTTTTTCTTACTGCACCTTACTGAGAAAATATTTGGAAAGAAAAACTGTAGTTTCCTGACATAGCAGTAATGCCAAAAAGCCCCACAAAACTATTAAAATAGTCAGGTAGCTGTGCATCATCCTCAGAAATTTCTCTTCCATAGAGTAAGCAATCATCTGAAAAATGAAAACGATCACATCTTTAGCAGGGCAGATCTAAGAGTAGATATAGTGGTTAAGAAGCTGGGTTTGAAATTTGGATTTAATTATACCTACCAATAGACAGGTTCTTTCCTGCAGTTGCCTCTGACCCATGCTGAAATAATTGTTTATCATTTTCCTGAGACTTAAAGGGGAAAAATCTGATCAGACAGCATTCACCTCTGCCAAGCTAAGGCACGGACTTACTTGCTAAAGGCTTTTAGCCAGATAGTCTACTCTCAAAGTTATGGGAAGCTTTCAAGTATTTTGAAGAGAAACTGGTGATTAAAAAGAAAAACATTACCTTTGTTATAGGGAAAACCAGCTGCCTGGAATAGCTATAGTGTTAACAATTATATATAAAATGCCTATATTATGAAGTAATGCAAAATAAATTCCTGAACATGGAGCTGATCCTAACATGATAATTGGCTCCTCTAAGGTTTTTCCTCAGGGCATGGCAATGAAGCCACTGAAGCCTTTAACTTTGCTAGGAAATTGTGTCATTTCTTAAAGGCAGCTAGTTAGTCGTAAGTATTTATTGGGGATCTTCTATAATAGCTGCTACGGAAATCTGAAAGGTTGTAAAAGAAATAATTATTTTGAATAGTTGTCAGAAAGTTCTTTCTGGACCCACCTTGTCTAAATATGTAATTCCCAGTGATAATTCACCATTGCACTGCAGTCCCAACTCCTTTGTTTTTCACACTGTTCCGTCCTTTGAGGTTGGGACAAAGCCAACTATAGATTTCCTGTTAGTGTTCTCCCATGAACCTTTCATGTCTCTTACACTTGGCTAGGAACCCATCTGACCTCCGATTCAGGTACCAGTGGTCTCAAGCATCTCCTTGACAAGCCAAAACTACCTTTCAACCAGGTACCTGGTTGAATGAAGACATCCTCATTCACCTCCACAAAAAAAATCTGAGAAAACTAATTTACGCTAAAGTGTCATTTGCTGATACATCTTTCTTAAGAGGAAAGCTTTCTTATAATTTTTGGTTTTTCTTTTCTTTTAAATTATAACAGAGAATGGCATAATCTCAGGCAGGTATCTTCCCACTGTCCTTCATATCACTCTGTGGTCTGACCACCTAGTCTTTACATAGGCAGACACTTCTATCCTTCATATTCAAGATGAGGCTAAAGATCCACTCTTTCTTATTTGAATTGTGGTAACTTTGGTTTGTAACATTTATACAAATTTTGAGTGAACATCGCTATATTTTGATTTCTGTGTAAATTACATCATGTTCACCACCCAAAGACTAATTACAATCCATCACCGTACACATATGCCTGATCACCCCTTTTGTTCTCCTACCTCCCACCTTCCCCTCTGGTAATCACTGATCCAGTCTCTGTCTCTATGTGATTGTTTGTTATTGTTTTAATCTTCTATTTATGAGTGAGATCATATGGTATTTGACTTTCTCCCTCTGACTTATTTTGCTTAGCGTAATATCCTCAATATCTATCCATGTTATCCCAAATGGCAAGATTTTACCCTTTTTATGGCTGAGTATATTCCATTGTGTATATATACCACATCTTCCTTATCCATTTGTCCCTTGATGGGCACTTAGATTGCTTCCAAGTCTTGGCTATTGATAATAAGGCTGCAATGAACAGAGAGGTGCATGTATCCTTAGGCATTCATGTTTTCATGTTCTTTGGATAAATACCCGGCACTGGAATAGCTGGATCATATGGTAGATCTATTCTGAATTTTTTGAGGAACCTCCGTACTGTTTTCCATAGTGGCTGTACCAGTTTGCACTCCCACCAGCAGTATATGAGGGTTCCCTTTTCTCCACATCCTCTCCAACACTTCTTATTTCCTGTCTTGTTAATAAGGACATTGTGATGGGTGTGAGGTGATATCTCATTGTAGTTTTGATTTGCATTTCCCTAATAATTAGTGATGTTGAACATCTTTTCATGTGTCTGTTGGCCATCTGTATATCTTCTTTGGAAAATAGTCTGTTCAGATCTTTTACCCACTTTTTAAGTGGGTTGTTAGTTTTTTTGTTGTTGAGATATATGAGTTCCTTATATATTTTGGATATTAACCCCTTAACAGATATATGGTTTGCAAATATCTTCCCTAAATTGTTAGGTTGTCTTTTCAGTTTGTTGATGGTTTCCTTTGCATGCAGAAGCTTTTTAGTTTGATGCAGTCCCATTTGTTTATTTTTTCTATTGTATCCCTTGCCTGGTCAGACATAGTACTTGAAAATATGCTACTAAGACTGATGTCAAAGAGTGTACTGCCTATTTTTTTTCTAGAAGTTTCATGTCTTACATTCAAGTCTTTAATCCATTTTGAGTTATTTTTTGTGTATTGTGTAAGATAATGGTCTACTTTCATTATTTTGCATGTGCCTGTCTGGTTTTCCCAACATCATTTATTGAAGAGACTTTCTTTTCTCCATTGTATGTTCTTGGCTCTCTTGTCAACAATTAGTTGTCCATAGATGTGTGGGTTTATTTCTGGGCTCTTGATTCTGTTCCATTGATTTGTGTGTCTATTTTTGTGCCAATACCATGCTGTTTTGATTACTACAGTTTCAGTGTATATTTTGAGATCAGGGAGTAATATATTTTTTTTCCTTTTTCTCCCCAAATCCCCCAGGTCCATAGTTGTGTATTCTTAGTTGTGGGTCCTTCTAGTTGTGGTATGTGGGACGCTGCCTTAGTGTGGCTCTGTGAGCGGAGCCATGTCCGCGCCCAGGACTCGAATGACGACGAAACCCTGGGCCGCCTGCAGCGGAGCACGCAAACCTAACCACTCAGGCACGGGACCGGCCCCAGGGAGTAATATTTTGAAATACCTCCAGCTTTATTCTGCTTTTCAGGATTCTTTTGGCTGTTCGGGGTCTTTTGTTATTCCATATAAATTTTAGGTTTCTTTGTTCTATTTCTGTGAAAAATGCTGTTGGAACTTTGATAGGGATTGCATTGAATCTGTAGATTGCTTTAGGAAGTGTGGACATTTTAACTGTGCTAATTCTTCCAATCGAAGAGCACAGATTATTTTTCCATTTCTTTGTGTCTTAAATTTCTTTCAACAGCGTTTTATAGTTTTCGGCATACAGGTCTTTCATCTGTTTGGGTAAGTTTATTCCTAGATATTTTATTCTTTTTGTTGCAATTGTAAATGTGATTGAATTATTAATTTCTCTTTCTGCTACTTGGTTGTTAATGTATGGAAAATCAACTGATTTTTGTACGTTGATTTTGTATTCTGCAACTTTACTGTATTTATTTATTATTTCTAGAAGTTTTTTGGTGGATTCTTATGGTTTTCTAGATATAAAGTCATATCATCTGTAAATAGTGACAGTTTCACTTCTTTCTTTCTGATTTGGATCCCTTTCATTTCTTTTTCTTGCCTGATTTCTTGGCCTAGGACTTCCAATACTATGTTAAATAAGAGTGGTGAAAGGGGGCATCTTTGTCTGGTTCTTGTTCTTAGAGGGATAGCTTTCAGTTTTTCTCCATCGAGAATGATATTAGCTGTGGGTTGGTCATATATGGCCTTTATTATGTTGAGGTACTTTCCTTCTATATGCAGTTTATTCAGAGTCTTTATCATAAGTGGATGCTATATCTTGTCAAATGCTTTCTCTGCATCTATTGAGATGATCATATGATTTTTATTCTTTATTTTGCTAATGCAAATGTTGAACCATCCCTGCATCCCTGGAATAAATACCACTTGATCATGGTGTATGATCTTTTTAATGCATTATTGTATTCGGTTTGCTAGTATTTTTTGAGGATTTTTGCATCGTTGTTCATCAGTGGTATTGGCCTGTAATTTTCTTTTTTTGTGTTGTCCTTCTCTGGTTTTGGTATCAGGGTAATGTTGGCTTTGTAGAATGAGTTAGGAAGTTTCCTCTCCTCTTCAATTTTGTGGAAGAGTCTGAGAAGAATAGATACTAAGTCTTCTTTGAATATTTGGTAGAATTCAACAGGGAAACTGTCTGGTCCTGGACTTTTATTTTTTGGGAAGTTTTTGATTACTATTTCGTTCTCCTTACTGGTGATTTGTCTATTCAAATTCTCTATTTCTTCTTGATTCAGTTTTGGAAGGTTGTATGATTCTAAGAATTTATGCATTTCCTTTAGATTATCCAATTTGTTGGCGTATAGCTTTTTGTAGTATTCTCTTAGAATATTTTGTATTTCTGAGGTGTCCATCGTAATTTCTCCTCTTTCATTTCTGGTTTTGTTTATTTGAACCTTCTAACTTTATTTCTTGGTGAGTCTATCTAAAGGTTTGTTAATTTTGTTTCTCTTTTCAAAGAACCAACTCTTAGTTTCATTGATTTTTTCCTGTTGTTTTTTAGTCTCTATTTCATTTATTTCTGCTCTGATTTTTATTATTTCCTTCCTTCTACTGATTTTGGGCTTTGTTTGTTCTTCTTTTTCCACTTCCTTTAGGTGCACTGTTAGATTGTTCATTCGAGATTTTTCTTGTTTCTTGAGGTAGGCCTGTATAAACCTTTCTCTTAGAATCACTTTTGCTGATCTCTTGAATTTTGGCATGTCATATTTTCATTTTCACTTGTCTCCAGGTATTTTTTGATTTCTCCTTTGATTTCTTCATTGACTCAATCATTGTTCAGTAGCGTTTTGTTTAATCTCCTCATGTTTGTGGTTTTTCTGATTTTCTTGCTGTAGTTGATTCCTATTTTCATACTGTTGTGTTCAGAAAAGATGCTTGGTATTATTTCAATCTTTTTAAATTTATTGAGACTTGTTTTGTGACCTAATATGTGATCATCCATGGAGAATGTTGCATGTGCATTTGAAAAGAATGTGTATTCTGTGGTTTTTAGATGGAATGTTCTGTATATATCTACTAAGTGCATCTGGTCTAATGTGTTATTTAAGGCCCATGTTTCCTTATAGATCTTCTGTTTGGGTGGTCTATCCATTGGTGTATGTGGAGTGTTCAAGTTCCCTACTGTTATTGTGTTGCACTCTATTTCTCCTTTGTGTCTGTTAATAATTGCTTTATATATTTAGGTGCTCCTATGTTGGGTGCATAGATATTTACAAGTGTTACATCCTCTTGTTGGATCGTTCCCTTTATCATTATGTAGTGCTCTTCTTTGTCTCTTGTTATAGTTTATGTTTGAAAGTCTATTTTGCCTGATATAAGTATTGCTATCCCAGCTTTCTTTTCATTGCCATTTGTAAGGAGTATCTTTTTTCATCCCTTCACTTTCAGTTTGTGAGTGTCTTTAGGTCTGACATGTGCCTCGTATGCAGCACATATATGGGTTTTGTTGTTTTATCCAGTCGGCCACCCTATGCCTTTTGATTGAAGCATTTAGTCCATTGATATTGAAAGTAGCTATTGATAAGAATGTACTTATTGCCATTTTGTTACTTTTTTTCTGGGTGTTTTAATAGTTCTTCTCTATTCCTTTCTTCTTCTCTTGTTCTCTTCCCTTGTGATTTGATAGCTTTCTTTAATATTATATTTGAGTTCCTTTCTCTTAATATTTTGGGTATTTATTATAGGTTTCTAGTTTGTGATTACCATGAGGTTTATATATAATAACCTATGTATATAGCAATCTATATTAAGTTGATGGTCTCTTTATTTTGACCTCTTGCTAAAAGCTCTATTCTTTTACTCCCCTCCTCCCACATTTTGTGTTTTTGATATCATATTTAGCCTCTTTTTTTGTGCATGTGTATTAGTTACCCTCTTATCATGGCAATAGATCATTTTAGTACTTTTGTCTTTTTGCCTTCATATTATCTTCATAGCTGGTTGATCTGCTACATTTACAGTATATTTGCCTTTACCAGTGATTTTATTGGGTTTTTCTTTTGATAATTTTCTTTTTCCTATTTGTGGTGTTCTCTTTTCCACTCTAATATGTCCCTTTAGCGTTTCTTGTAATGATGATTTCTTGGTGATAAACTCCTTTAGTTTTTGCTTGTTTGGGAAACTCTTTATCTCTCTTTCCATTCTGAATGATAACTTTGCTGGATAGAGTATTCTTGGCTATAGGTTTTTTCTTTTCAGCACTTTAAATATATGGTGCCACTGCCTTCTAGTCTGTAAGGTTTCTGCTGAGAAGTCAGCTGATAGCCTTATGGGGTTTCCTTTGTATGTAATTTGTTGCCTTTCTCTCTTTATCCTTAATTCTTGACATTTTAATTATAATGTTTCTTGGTGTGGGCCTCTTTGGGCTTATCTTGTTTGGTGCTCTCTGTACTTCCTGTACCTGGATGTCTGTTTCCTTCCTTAGGTTAGGAAGGTTTTCAGCCCTTATTTCTTCAAATAGATTCTCTGCCCCTTTGTCTCTCTCTTCTCCTTCTGGGACACCTATAATATGGATGTTAATGTGCGTGGTGTTGTCCCAGAGGTCCCTTAGACTGTCCTCGTTCTTTTTAATTCTTTTTTCTTTTATCCTTTCATCTTGGGTGATTTCCTCTAGTCTTTTGTCCAACTTGCCAATCTGTTCTTCTATATCACCTACTCTACTATTGTGTCCCTCTAGTGAATTTGTTATTTCCAGTATTGTATTCTTCAATTCTGATTGGTTCTTTTTTTATATTTTCCAGTTCTTTGTTGAAGTTCTTGTTGAATTCATCCATTCTTCTCCCAAGATCAGTGAGCATCCTTATGACTATTAGTTTGTACTCTTTATCTCATAGATTGTTTATCTCTGTTTTGTTTAGTTATTTTTCTGGGGTTTTGTTTTGTTTCCTTACTTGGAACATATTCCTTTGTCTCTTCGTTTGCCTCTTTCTCTGTGCTTTTATCTACGTATTAGGTAGGTCAGCTGTCTCTCAATCTTGGAGAGGTGGCCTTGTATAAGAGATGCCTTATGAGGCCAGCAGTGTGCTTCCCTCTCATCACCAGTTCTAAATTTTCCAGGAGTCTCCCCTGTGTGGGCTACATGTGTCCATCTCTTGTGGCAGGGTTTCTCTTGCTGCAGGTGCCCAGGGAGGCTTAGCTGTCCCTTGGCTGGCTTGTTGTAATGCTCAGCTGTGTGTGGCTGCTATGGAGCCTTCAGTCACTTTATTGGGCATGGGCAGCCCCTCATAGTTGGTTGCAAGGTCTAATAGCACATTCCTGTTGCAGTTTTTCTGTTAAGTGAGTAGGTCCCCCATGTGGCTGGTTGCTAGGCTCAAGGGCTTATAATTGCAGTAGGTGTCCAGCCTGCAAGGTTGTTGTCAGCTCTCTCAAGTTTGCAGGTGGCCCCAAGCAGAGTGGGGCATGTCCCAAGCATGAGAGCACCCAGTTGTTTCAGGCTTTGGAAAGTAGGGCCCGATCCCCTATGTGGCTCTTTGAAAAGCACAAGTCTGCTGCAGCTGACAAACCCCAGCACCTGCAAGGCCACACAACCCATCAACACACTTCTGCCCCACGTGCATGCTCTGACCCACTGAAGCAGACCCAGTCACCCCACTGCAGAGGTCCCACACATTCCACCAATGCAGGCCTGGCCCTCATGCATGCCATTCTCCACAGAGGCGGACCCACTCATCTGGCTGTAGACATTCCTGGTACTTTGCCTCTTTGGGCCCACAAGTTGCCTGAGAGCTTGCCGTTGGGTGGGACCAGTCCCTACAGAACTGTCCCTAGGGGCTGTCTGCCCTGGCTGAGCTGGATTGAATTGATGCTCTAGTGGGTGCAGCCTGGGCTAGCAGGCTGGGAGAAGAACTCCAATGGCATCTGCCAGTGTCTGTGTTGGCACACCTGTACTAGATCACAATAACGGCTGCCACCAATGTCTCAGTCCCTGGGGAGGTAGTCTCAGCCTGGGGAGATCTCACCTCTCACTGAGATGCACCCAGAGCCTATCAAGTGAGTCTCTTTTCACCAAAAGACAGTATACCTTTCTTTCTGATGATTTTAGGTTGTTTTCTGAAACAGGTGAATTTGTGCATAGGCCCTTTAAGAGCAGGCTTCTTTTCCCCTTATTTATGATAGCTTTTCTAGGGGTGTTCCCTTTTATTGTTAACAGCCAGCAAAGCCAGATATTATGATACTTGTCTCAGTGTGATGAGTCCAAAAGCTGCTTATTGTGGCAATGCTCCCCCTCTGAGATCCCCCACTCCTCCAGGGAAGGCTATGTACCTTAAGATTGCTCCTGCCTCCCATGAAGTGCTGCAGCTGGAAGGTGCCTTTTTTTTCTCCAAAAGGCATTTCTGCCAATTCCACCTCAATCAGCACTGTCCCTCGTTGTAGAGGTTCTTTTTATCCAGTTTTCAGTTCCCTCTCAGGAGGTAATTGTTCCAAAAGTAGTTGTAAATTTGTTGTGTCCATGGGAGAAGGTGAGTTCAGAGTCTGCCTACACCACCATCTTGACACTGTCTCCTCTACAGATCCACTCTTAGTACAGCATGTTTTTCAGTAAGTGTAATGAGGTTAGTCTGTGTTATACACATTCCTACCTATTTCTCTTCATCTCACTAGAGTTAGCAATGCAGTCTTTGGAAACAGAACAGATTTTTCTCCTCCTTTCTTCTGCTTGAATCCCAGCTTGTAATCTTAGTGTTGATTTCCTGTTTTGGGCTTATTTAATTGGCACCAATCCCTATCCAGGGTTCTGGGGCTCCCAATACCAGTAGGTCTCCTGGTTGGAAAAGACTATTCTCTCTTGACTGTAAACTGAATAAAGAAGACCAATGATCCCTGCCTGTCTCCTCTAACCAACTAAGCAACTAATAGAGGGGGCACTTGTTCTTCATGGGTGAGTCTCCTCGGATAGGCCTGAGACATCCATGCACAACACTGCATAGACGTTCACTGTGGGCCCACTGTATTGGGCATTAGAGTGAAAAATATGTTCAGTGAATGAGTTCTCTGCAATCTGACTTGTAAGGAACTTGTTCTAAGTCCTCTAGCTTTGAACCGAGGAGGCAAAACTATAACCCCATACTTGCCATCTGTTTAGAAATACAACATGGCAGAGATGAAAAAAATGACCTAAAAGTTCAGCCAAGCCAACGTGCTGTGAGAAGCTAGGGATAGATGCAAGAAAAATTGAGCCCTTCACTTAAATAAGAGAATCTCTACTTGTATTCATTCTGTTTTGTACTCTTCTGTATAAGATTTGTCTTAATGAAAAGGTTCCCTCCCAGGGATGTGTGCATGTGTGCAAAAATATATAAAAGAGTATTAATTGAAGCATTATTTGTAACAGGGAAAAATTGGAAACAACCTAAATGTCCATCATTAGGATAATGGATAAATTGTAGTATAGTTATTCAATGGAAGACTGTATAGCAGAGAAAATTAACCAACTAGAACTACGTGTATGTACACAGATAAATTTCAAATATAGAATTTTGAGATTTAAAATATAAATTGGATGCATAAATATATCACTTATTTGAAGTTTAAAATATTAAAAACAATATTGTGCATTGGTTTAGAATATATACAGATGTATTTGAAGCATAAAAACATGGATATGAATGATGAATATTAGTTTCAGAGAGAGATTTCCTGTCTCCTTGGGGGATGGGATTGGGTACGTCGGGAGTTTCACTGGTAAACTGCACTATTTCATTTTTATATGTGGTGGTATACAGGTGAGTGTTTGTCTTTTTCTGGATAAATTTTGTATGTCTGAAATGTTTCATTATAGCACTTTTAAAAAGAAAGCGTTCTGTTGATTTAAAAAAGCTTGAAAGCCAATGAGCTGGGAAAGGGGGTGCAAGAATGCTGACACTCAAAGTTACAAAGGCCTCCACGGAAGCCTCTGCAACCTTTCCAGGAGTGACCTTCTAAAGCCCATCTGCCTTCTGGAGTAGCGGTTCTCAAGCCTCAGCAAGCCTATGGCAAAATGCATATATCACCCCTGCCCCCATCCTTGATTCTCATTTAGTCGGTCTGAGGTTTTTATTAAGCATACCAGTGATTCTAGTGGGCGTGGTCAGGATACCTTTGAGAAAGATGCTGAACGTAAGCAAACCAAATCCCAGGAGCCCATGGTCCTTCAAAGTTTTGCCACAGACTCATTGCTAATAATGATCTAGTTAAGTAGGGATTGTGTATAGGATCCAAGCAGCATCGGTACTGTGACATCGCATACTCATTAGGGATTATTCCTGTTCCACGTGCTCCACATCAAGAAAACCCTTTAAACCTGTGCGAGTTTGGGATGGGAGTCGGGGGGCAGGAGAGATGTTAAGATATGGTGGGGAAAGTTAAAAACAAGTCCTGAAATGAAAACATTTTTATTTTTCAAATTAAGGAGGTAGTAAATTTAGATAAATAGACTCATGTTGCTACAGGTTATCAGAGATGGAACTAACAGTGTATGGGGAATTATATAAACAACTCCTTGGCATTAACTGGGGAGAGATGGTTTTATATCCTCTTTTCTTCCATTATTAAGATAAAACATGCTTTTAACATGTCAAAAAATATAGAAAAATATGGAGAAGATTATAAAAATCACCATTAATATCACAAATGATATAATAATTGTTTGTTATTTGTGAACTGGTTGATATTGTGTTCACAGAATGAAATAAGCCAAGGTGGGGGTATTTATACCACCAAAATAGGCAAATGCTGTAAACCAGCTCCCTCACTTCTACCCAAGATTCAGTAGTTAAACTTTGACTAGCAAAGCATTGAGTCCATCTGACATATATATTTTCCCTCCAATTTAGATATTGCTATAATGCAGTTTTGAAATTGCAAGCATATATCTGACCCAGAGATTATCCCAAGTTATCCTGAGAAATTTACAGGGACCCTTTCTCATATCACGTGCAGGGGGAGCAAGGACCTCAAGGTTTTCCAGGGCCAAAGGGCACAACAGGCCGTGGCCTCCCTGGCCAGAAGGTAAGTATTACGGGGCCTTTGAGAAATGCTTAGGTTTAGGATCTCAATAGCTTAACTTGAACTTTGGAGGAGCTCTCATATACTTGTGACTCTTCTCCTTACAGCTCTCAGAGGAAAAAAATCTATTTGAAAGTGAATCCTATGCATTTCCTTTCCTAACTACAAACATGCTTACTTTATAAAAATTTCGTTTTCTTCATTCTCAAAAGCCAGTTGATGAAGGAATAAATCCTTACAACATACCATGTAAAAGATACCAGATAACTCAGGTATAAAATTATATACTAGCTGAACTTCGTGAAGGCAGTGAACTGATCCAACGGTATTTCAAGGTCATTTCACCTGGAGATCTCTGGTCCATCATGATTAGATTATGACACCCTGCGGGGGTCGGGGGGATGTAAATAAAATGCCCCCCATTTTTTTTCTGATAGTATATTTGTATCAACAAGAGCCCCAGGTCTTCAAGAGACACTAGTTGCAAATAAATCAAATAATAAAATTTGGCTTTATTATTATTTGGCTTTATTATTCACATTCTCAACTTACCTTTTCACTATATGATAAAGGGAGAGCATGGAGAACGGGGCGATGTGGGAAAGAAAGGCGAGAGAGGGGAAATTGGAGAGCCCGGATCTCCAGGAAAACAGGCAAGAAGTGATTTTTAAAGTCTTACTGTAATTTTATACACTAACTAGTTCCAAATTATATTGACTGTTACTCTTCTTCCACTAAGTAGGGGTTACAAGGACCAAAAGGAGACCTAGGACTTACAGTGAGTATCAATCCTAGGGGGTAATTGAGGGTTGTGCCTGCAAAATTATTACATCCATGTGTTAGCTTTAGAAGTCTGAATTCTTTTGACGCAGAGCTTCAGTTGCTATGTAAATGCTAGCACTGTTCCGAGCCCAGTGTCGACTTAGATGCACGAGGTAATGGAATCTGAATGCGAGGGAGGAATCACACCAGGCAGCCCTTATCCGGCCTTGCGGCAGAGATGGGACTAATCCCCTCTTGTTAGTAGAAAATAAGAGACTGTGTCTCTGGATTCAAGGAGCTCACAGCCCAGTAGAGAAAAAGACAAGCAAATGGTGTTCACCTACAGTTTGATAAATGCTATGACAGAAGTGGATATGTGAGTCCAGAGCAGACACAAATGACGTATGATGATGTTTGGGGGCAAGATAGGCTTTTGTCTCTGGAGCAGAAGGTTTTTACCCAAGAGGCAGAGTACTTAGGAATGAGGATACCATTTTGCTGACATTGGCTTTCTAGATTCTAGAGAAAAGGGACTAGCAGAAAGGGAAGAATGAAAGAAAGGAGAATTTGCATTAAATGAAAATCTAGTATGTGACCCGCAGTGTGATAGGCTCCTTCACATCAGTACCACCCTTGCCTAGTAGTGCAGAGTACCCAGTGTGCTTCAGAAGCACCGCTCTGGACCTCCAGTCCTTCTCCACCTGCACCCCTTCCTCTAGGTGACGAGTCCTTCCGGCCAAGGGGAGTGATGACCCTGAGCACATGTCCTCTCTACACCACACTCTGGATACACAGGATCACAGGATTCCAGAATTGCCTGCCCAAGTGGCCCCAAGTTGGGAGAGCTGACCACACTGGCCTGTATGCATGGGCCCACCCATGAGGTGTCCAAGGGGCAGGTGTTTTCTGGGGATTTGGACAGAGCTTGAAGTGAGGACTGGGTTCACCACATGATGCTGGCAGTGTAGGACTGGTGGGGTTGGAGTGCAATGAGGAGACAGGCTGTAGGTTTCAGCTACCTCTTACCCAAGACCCCATATCAATCCACATGAGAGCTCCATGAGGTACGTAGTATGATCTCCACTTCAGTGAGGACATGCTAATTCAGACACAAAGCTTGAGCACTATGCCTGAAGTCATCTAGCTAGCAAGTAATAGAGCCCTTATAGCCCAGGTTGGCTTGTCTGATGCCAAATCCAGGTACTCCCCCATGAATGCTGTTCTTAGAAGGCCTCTTTCCTCATCCCACCCCTATCTCTCCCTGATCAAATATATTCCTAAATGCTGTCAGTCGCAGATTCATTCCAGACTAACAAACTTCTCTTTGAAGAGGCAAAGAGTTCAATGTTTTAATAATTCACCCTAAATTGCTTCAAAAAGACTGTTTCTCTTCCTGTCCCTTAAATGTTAGCACTTCTCAGTGTCTGCCCTCAATCTTCTCTTTTCTGCCTTCACACTCTCAGGGAGGGACAGCCATTAAAGGCACCGGGGATGTATAGTTTGAAAAGGCTAATTTAATATCACAGAAAAGTTGTATGGACAACAAAAAAATATTGTGTTTATATTATAAATATGGAAAAGGGTACGTGTAAGAAATGAGGGAGGGGGGCACACTGGTTGTAAAAAGACTGAGAAGCCTTGCTCCACGCAGCTTATCTGCCATCTCTGTTTCAACAGGCAACTGTATACTGGCATTTCTTAAATCTGCCTCCAGCTTGATCCACTCTCCTGAGCCCCAGACCTTACAGCCTACTGCCTACGGGACATCGCCAGCTGGATGTCCTGTAGATACATGAAACTAAGCCAGGCGCAAGCTGAACCCAGTGATCTTCATTAGCTCCCAACCTTCCTCCATGCTATTCCTCTATATCTCAGAGAGTGCACCATGATCATTTGCCTCCTCCTGGTCCTCCTAGAGACTCCTTCTTTCCCTCATCCTTTCTTACATTACTCACCAACCCTCTTCATCTCCCTCTGAAATGTCCCTCCAGGCCAGTCCTTCCTGTCCATCACTGCTACCACAGCTTTCTGGTGTCATTTTCTTCACTTGAACTATTTAGGAACCTCAAATCCCCCCATTGGCTGCCATGATCACCTTTCGTAATTAAAGTGTGATCAGATCTTTATCTGCTTAGGGACCATGTGTCTTCCCACCGCCCAGAATAAAGTCTACACTTTTCAACATGACACCAAGGCCTTCTAGAGTTCATCTCTCTTCCATATTTCCTCTCATTCTTTCTGCCACATACCGAGTCATAAGTTTACTCAAGGACTGTCATGCAGTGTGCTCTGTGTACTTTGTCCCTGCCTGGAACTCTCCTCCTCCTCCTCTACTCGCCTCACCCCAGTCTGGTCAGAATCTACCTCTCTGCACCACAGCCCCATCCCCACTCTCCCACCCCTGGAATTCCTGACAGACCAACATGGTTCCTTGGCTCCAGTATAACAGCATAACACTTACAAAAGTATTTGTTGATATGTCTATTTCTTGCTAGAATGTGAATCCTTTAAGGGGCATAAATTTGATGCTTTCATCATTGGCACCAAGTAGCCAAAGTAGTCATTCAGCAATTTTAGTGGAAAGGGTGAAACTATTCCAGTCACTTAAAAGCAAAGAATATAAGGAAAAGATTGACATATATGACTACTTAAAGCATTTTAGATTTGGTTATGCCATAAAAACACATTGAAAAGAATTAAAATACAACCTTGATATATAAATTGCCTTTATAAGCCAATAAAAGACAATCATTCTAATAGAAAAAATGGACAAAGGACATACAAAGACTATGAACAGGAGAACACAACTTGGAAACATGCATATAAAATAAAATTTACCCTTACAAGTAATTGACTAAGTGTAATTTAAAACAATGAGATATTTTATTCTTTCATATGGCAAAGATTATATAATAATAATAACCAGTATTGTGTGTCTAAAATAAAACAGATTTTCTTACATACTCCTGTTAGAGGTGTCAGTTACTGTAGCTTTTCTGATAGTGAGTTTGGCAGTCCACATCAAGAGCCTTAAAATGGCCATGCATTTGATTTCAGTAATTGTTTTTTAGAAGACTTAATAATATGGGAAATTAATTATGATATCACATGAAGTGAAAAACTATAAAACTTGGTGTATAGTATTTTCTCCACTTGTAAAAATATTAAACATAAATATAAGAATACATACATTTCCCCTTTCTAGATACATAATATAAATATATACATTTTCCCTTTCTAGACATATTCTAGTTTCAGATTTAATAAATACATCTCTAAATGTGGAAAAGCATGACAAAACCTGAAAAAAGGATGACTGTTGACTTCTCCATTTTGTATAATTTTATTAATATTGCATTGTGAGTTCTTTTTAAATAGCCACTTGAAATCGTTGGCTTTTACTCAATTTAAAGTAAAAAAAGAAAATTAAATGAAAATTCCCTGAATATTCTTCATAAATGCTTCCATTCAGCCACGTTACCAGCTGACACTTTCACTCCAATTCTGTCATAGAACTTCCTTTTAAAACCTTACTTTTGCAACTGTTAAATTTTGTCTTCTTAGATGAGATCCACTGCTCCTCCCTGTTGAGATTTTCTGGGCTTCTGTGTCTTTCATCTGTGAAGTTAATCACCTCTGTCAGCTTCCTGTCTTTGGCAAACGTAGAATCCTGCCTTCTCCAGTCTCATCCCAGTCATTTGTGAACATGCTACTCAGGGCAAGGCATTGGCAGATTTTCTTGTACTACCAGCTCCTCTCAGGCCCTTCTGATGGAGCTGATGAGCAGCAGGACCAGGAAGGAGCGTTCAGGAGCCCCGAGGCATTTCATGGAAGAGTCAAAGTGAGAGTATTAGGAAACCGGGGAAGGTCTTGGAAAATTGGGGAATGGCACTGAAAAAGAGGAGGGAACATAGCAGAGAATGAACTCTCTCTTGGCCTGTGGCCTGTCTTGGTTGCTCAGGACATGTGGGTTAAATGGTGTTAACTGAATGCATGCATTACCCACACCACTGTAGGCAGTACTTTGTGGGGCCAGATCCTGTGCTAAGAGCTCTGCATGCGTTACCTTGTTAAATCTGCACCACAACTCTGACACACAGACATTGTTAGGTCACCTAATGCCCAAGGTCACACAGCTGATACATGCCGGAGCCGCAATTTGAACTCCAAACGTCTGAGCTATTACGTTTCACAACTCAAACACATTTCAATTATGATATATTATAGCTAACTTTTAACCTCTGTGCTATGTATTTTATTTTCTTCAGTGGAAGGATTAAATCAAATGGCCCAATGTTGATTGTAATAAGACATATCTTTTATGACTATAGGAAAAAATATTATGGTCATACAATTAATACATTTTTTCTTTTTTCCTCCAGAAAGAAGAAATTATCAAACTTATTTTTGAAATATGTGGTAAGATTTAACTATTAAGAAAAAGTCATCGCTTTAAAGTCCCAACCCCACTAGGCTCTGTGTTGGTCAAGATAATGCGTTCACCCAGAAGACGTATATTATGGAGCTCATGGGAAAGTTTGAAGTGCGATTGAAAAGTCAATGGGAAACTGAAAGGAAGCAATGAGGGCTGTGGGAATCCTGATTTAAGAAAAGAAAATCATGTTCCCAGGGTGGTTAAAAAGCGTGAAGACACCGGCCTAGAGTCTGTCGGCAGCCAGGCCCTTTGCAAACACAGAGCTCATTTGTATTCAGTGACATTTACCTGAGCTTGGGAAGAAAAAAACAACAAAGGAAATAGCACCATAGGGGCCTAAGTGGTATTTGAGTCCAGGCTAGTGGCGCTTAAAATGTCTGTGTTTTTCCTGAAGCAAGAAGACTTTCGAATGGGATTTTGAGCACATTTCTAGAGTGCATTCCATTTCAAAGGCAGGAGGACAGAGTCAGGAGGTCATCTCGCTTCACAACTATGTCTAAATGCTTCTATGGCTAAATACATTAGACTTAAAATAGACTTACCAGAAAGAGGAAGTTGAGAAAGAGATTAGCCAAAAGGCAAGAGATTATTGAAATAATGAAGAGAAGGGAAACTCCTGAGTTTAAAATGGACAGAGGCAGAAATATCATTGCCCTTCTATACACAGAGCCCCAGAACTGGCTTGTCCTCAAGACTTCTAAACTTTAAGAACCAACCTGAAACTCTGTATGGTGACAGGCCAGCTTAGACATAGCTTTTGAGTTCTAGAAGCCTGGAAAAATGGTACCAATTTTCCTCATGATTTTTTGTGGTACCGTTATTGGGCAACATGATATGAATAACCCAATGGAACCCTGATCATTCTTATTGCCTGGTGACCCCGGCAACCGCTTTGAATGGTAAACCCTAAACAGATGTTGTTTATTGACCAGCATTCTCTGACATCATTATCCTCAAAAGGTTTCATAGTATGGATGGGCCTCCTTGATAAATGGGAGCCACCTTAGTTGTCACTGTAAGTGATTGGAGACATAAACTAGAGTAGCTAGGTGCAGCTATTCTTGTGTACAATTAAAGGCACTAACCTTCCTCACAATTAAGAAATTTCATCCTATTACTTTACCCATTGGCCATGCCAATGAGCAAATATCCATTTTCATATAAGGATATGGTTGAAGACGGAAATATTAGCTTTCGGATTCAGATTAAATACAAATGGTGGAATGACAAATTTAGGATAGTGGTTATCTCTTCAGGAGAGGGTGGTAAATGTAATCAGGAGGGCATACACAGGGGATGCCAACTCTTAAAAATGCGCTCATGTGTCGGTTAATGATGGGGATACATTGTAAAAGATGCATCATTAGGTGATTTCGTTGTTGTGCAAACATCATAGAGTGTACTTACACAAACCTAGATGATATAGCCTACTACATACCTAGGCCATATGGTACTAAATCTTCTGGGACCACCGCCTTTAATGATGTGGTCCATGGTTGGAAGAAATGGTGTAATGCAGCACGTGACTGTAGTTTAGTTTTTAATCTGCGAAATTGGCATATAGGTGCTTATTATTTTGTCATCTACAGTGTTTTGGGGTTTTTTTTGTAAGAAATTATTTTTGAAAAAGAGTCAGGTATAGAAACTAGAATGGAGACAGTTGTCAACTGTGTTCACAGTAACAGAAAAGGAAGGTAAGAATCCAGGTCTTGGGTTCATCCTTGCCTGTCTCTCCCTTCCCTCCACCAATCTGATGTTAATCAGTGATGTTTTGATTTTCATTCCTGCAATGTTTCTATCTCAACATTCATCTTTTAGGTTGTGGGCCCAAATGCAAAGAGACTCCGCTAGAGCTGCTGTTCGTGATTGACAGCTCAGAAAGTGTAGGGCCAGAGAACTTTCAGATCATCAAGAATTTTGTGAAGACCCTGACTGACCAGGTTGCTCTGGACCTTGACACAGCCCGCATAGGCATAATCAACTATAGCCATAAGGTGGAGATGGTGGCTCATTTGACACAGTTCTCCAGCAAGGACGACTTCAAGCTGGCAGTGGACAACATGCAGTATCTCGGGGAAGGTACCTACACAGCCACAGCTCTCCATGCAGCCAACCACATGTTCGAAGCTGCAAGGCCGGGTGTAAAGAAGGTGGCCTTGGTCATCACTGATGGGCAGACAGATACCCGAGATGAAAAGAATCTGACAGAGGTGGTGAAGAACGCCAGTGACGCCAGTGTGGAAATATTTGTGATTGGGGTGGTAAAGAGAAATGACCCCAACTTTGAAATGTTCCACAAAGAAATGAATCTAATTGCTACTGACCCAGATAGTGAGCACGTTTATCAATTTGATGACTTCATTACCCTACAAGGTAAGACTCAGCTCCAGGGGAAAGGAATTTACATTGTCCTTCCAAGTACCACATCACTGGATTATCCTGACCAAAAATGGAAATCAGGAGGCTAATGAGGCTTATGCACACTCTAGAAGGTAAAAACGTCTAGTATCATCCTGATTAGAGAGTACAATCTCGTCTTTATTCATTCATAATAAGTGCTGAGTTGGCCTTGAAATTGTTTAACTGGAGTATCTATAGTTGAAAGACATGAATGGAAAGAAAGAATAGGACTTGGGTGTGTTGCTGAGATTAGCTAATGTTCAGAAAGTTACCTAACTTGAATAAGAGACAAATCTAGCCAACAGCAAGGCAGAAAATAACCGTAGAATCAAAATGAGTTAAGAAGTACATGATGAATGGAAAAAAATTATACTGATCTAAAGAGATGAGAAACACAAGTAGCTGGAATTATTCTGTTGTATTCTCTGTTATACATTCTGTGTTCGTATGAAAATAGATAATGTTTTATTCTCTGTTTTTATGAAAGATAATGCAAAGTAAACATGTTGATGTCAGGAGTTTATCGTAAAGAACAACATTTTGAGTATACATCATACAGTCACTGCTAACCTGATGGCCTTCCCTATGCCATTTTACCCTTTCACATGAACTCATATTTCCTAATGAGACATTTTAAGGCCCTGACTCATCTATGATTGAAGTATAGTCAGTATTGCTTTACAATGAAACACATTCCAATTCTTTGGAAACTGATTAACTTATTCTGGCAGGGCCCACACCCAGCAAGCTTGTGAAATAAGTAAAATTCATGCTTAATATGGTTGCAGGCTTCAGTTTGGCTTCCTCCTTCCTCCTCCACCCATCTGAGAGTGGGGTCTGACGTGGCCTGGCACAGACCTTCCACGTTGCTCCAGGCTTACTCCCGGTACTAGCACAGCTGGCCCTAAGGATACCATACCATTCTCAGAACCTGTCCGTTTTCTATTTCCCCCTTTCTCCAGAACTTTCTAACCTAGGGTCCCATTTCCTTGACACCCTGCTGGGTGACTGGTGGGTTTATCTGATATATTCAATCCCACCGGGCTGTTAATGTGTTAGAATGGCCAGAAGTATTACATATTTCAGAGACGAGTTAGATTTTAATAATTGAAGAGCTTTATAATCTTAACCAAAGGAGTTAGTAATTTGTTCCAGCCAGGGAGGAATATATTTTTGGACTGGCTGGTCTTCTGCTAGTCCTAAAACCAGAGATAATTGCCTATTAAACTTATTATGGGGAAACTCGTTCCTTCCACAGCGTAGCTCACAGTTAACTGTCACTTTGGATAACAAACATTTAAGTCATTCTTTTGTCTATTTGGGCCATCATATATTATTCAATTCAATGCAATTATTTTAGATGGCCTCTTACAGATGATGTAAAAATGCCTTAAATCTTAGTTTACCTAGCAGTTGACTTCAAGTGATGGGAAAGTGTCTGCTTATTTTAAGGGGAGCACAGAAGTTCTCTTTAAACAGGTTTTGAGTAATGTTTCATTGCTCCTACATTCTTCCTTTTCTACTTCTCTTTTAAAAGACACCCTGAAGCAAAAATTGTTTAAAAAAAAATGTGAGGATTTTGATTCTTACCTCATTCAAGTTTTGGGTTCACCACTGCTTCAACCTGGTTTTGGGACGTCAGGGGAAGAACGCAGTGAATCTACTCCGGAGCCTCAGAGTGAAATTTCTGAGTCTGTAAGTAACTGTCTTGCTTAATTTGCAAGCTTAAAGTTGTGTATTCTGTCTGTTTTATGTCGAAGACCACCTTGCCCTGCACTGTCAAGAATCAGCTGAGGTATGTGTATTTTCAGGTCCTCGGCTCTAAATATTAGCACTTTGTCTCCAGATTTCTAGTTCTGAAATAGCTCTGGGGCATGCAAGCATGAATATGAGATTTTAAAATATTTCTATATTTTATAAGTAGTTATTTATTAAATGTTGCAAGTAATATTTTTATATATTACCTCTGCCACCACCAAAGTAATCCTATCCACTAGAACAGAATAGCACTACACTATTTGAATCATGCACTGGCCATGCTTTGTAGATCCTTTCATTCCTTTGAAATGAAGGTCACAGCTCTCCTTCATTTCTTTTTGCATACACTCCCCACTTTGCACCCTCTCAAGTTTCCTCAAAGTGCACACACACTCAGCCTGCTACTCTCCCACATTCCAGGCCACGCTCTTGCTTATTTAACGTCCACCTTCTGTACCCAGAGTGGGGACAGGGAAGGAGACTGTGCGCGCATATGGTACAAGGTGGATGCTTTGCTTCAGAGCGCCCCAATCATATGTGCATGAAAGACTACCTCCTGAATGTATCAAGACAAATGTGACTGTCCTCATAGCAAGCTTCTGGGCATGGACCTCAGCCAATCAGGTCACGAGCAACCATTAAGTTCTTTTAGGTGAAATTTGGATAGTCTCCCACAGTACGGTAAGAGAGTGCTGTAGTCCCCCCCGCCAAGTTACAACTAAGGCAGATCTAGGCTGATCTGTACTACACATATGGATGTTCTCAGCAAGCAGGCACATAGCAGTCGTGCCCCTATTCTGTAAGCTCAATGAAGTCCCCGTGCTGTCCTTTTGTGAAGTCTTCACGGGCATGAGAGATTCATTATGAGCAAGTGCAATAATATTTTAGCAGCAAGATTCAGCTAGTTGGACCTAAGTTGGACTAAGGCCCTAAGAAGCCTCCTGATCAGTAGTTAGACACAGGACCATTGAGAAATCAGGCCTAGGATGCCATTCCTAAGGGGACAGACTGTGAGACTCACTAGGTGTTCATGGGTTTCAAAAGAGGGCAGAAAAGTCTCTAATATATTTCTGCTTGATTAAATAGTATTTAATAGTATTTAATCAAGTAATAAACTTAATAAAGTAATAAATTTAATCAAATAATAAATAGTATTTAATCAACTATTTAGTCACTAACTGACTCTGAGATGGGCAATTCCAGTTAGGGCAACAGACTGCTCCTGGATTGCAGATTGAAATTAACACACACATTTATACCACGGGATCCATAACAGGGGTCAGCAAACTCTTTCTATAAAGGACCATATAGTAAATATTTTTGGTTTGGCAGGCCATTTGATCTCTGTTCCAATTACTCAACTCTGCCTTTGAAGTGCAAAAGCAGCCGTAGCCAATACTTAAGTGAATGAACATGGCTGTGTTCTGATAAAGCTTGTTTACAAAAACAGATGCAGACTAGGATTTGGCCCGCAGGAGTTTGCTAACCCTGGTCTTTACTGGGCATTTTAAAGTACATTACAGATAATAATGTATACAGTTTATCTCCTCTTGAGCATGGAATGCTCCTGGAGCCTTGCCTGCTTGTATAACTTATCACTATTTCCCTCTCCTGGTGAACCCATTTCCCTTTCTAAACACTTCATACACAAGAGCAAACTCAGGTTTCACCGAGCAAGTGGCACTTAAATTGAGCTCTCCTCATAACCAATGAATTCCAGTAGTATGTATTGGTCATTTACTACTGTGCTAGGTTGTGGCTCTTAAGACACAGTTCCTGCCCGAGAGAAATCCATGGTCTATCAGTGAGATGGATAAGTACAAGAAGTATTAAGAACTTTAGCAAAGCCATGGATGAAGCACAAGAAATGGTGCAATTAATTTCAGGGCAGAGTAATGGAAGGCTTTATAGAAAAGGTGGCATTTTAAGAATAAATATGAGTTTTTCAAGGCAAGAGTAGGGGCAATGATATTTCCAGCAGAGGGAACATATGGGCAAAGGGGGATTCCAAAGTACATGGCATTTCAAGAAATTAGGACAAGTTCAGTCTAACTGGAGCCTAAGGTGTGTGTGTGGCAGAATGGTGAGAGTTAAAGCTGGACAGATAATTTGAGGACTAAGTATAAATGGCTTTATGTGTCAAGCTCCATACAGGCAGCCACGAGAAAACAGAGGAGTTTTTAAAACAAGGGTCGTATGGTCATATTTGGTTCACAGGGGAAATAACCCTGGTTTCAGTGTGAAAGATAAATAGGAGGGGGAGGAGAGGAGACTGGAGGCTGGGATGCGAGGAGCCATAATCCAGGTAAGAGATAATGAGGCCTTACACTAAGGCAGGGGTGGTCAGAATGAAAGGAGGCATGGATTGGAAAGCCATTTCTGTGGCAGAATGAACAGGATTTAGTGATTTGATGAATTAGAGGTTGGGGTGGCGGGGTTTGAGGAGGACAGTTGGATTTCCGGTTTGGAGATGGGGTGAACTGAAACACCATCTACTGAGATGGAGAATACAGGAGGCAGAGCGGGGTATTTTTGGAGGAAAATAATGAGCTTAATTTGTACCAGGTAAAGTGGAGGTACCTAAGGGACATCCAAGGCACTTATGACAAAATGAGGAACAGCCAGACCCTATCCTCTGGTGTCATGACCCAAGAAGCTTGATGACCCTGAGAGATAAGTTTTGTTAATGGATTATGAAAGATGAAGCATTCTAGTAGCTGGGGAGGGGAGGCTATAAGAAGAGAACATCCAAAATAGTTTGGATTTATAACACTAAGAGTCACATAGAGGGGAACTGAGCATCAGCTAGGTCTCCATAGGGCGCCTCTAACTGAGATAGTGGGAGCTTGCAATGAACTTGAGCTTCTTGGACAGCCCTTCTTGTCTCTAGACCTTCTCACCCTGGCTCCCTTTGTATAAGCACCAAGGCAAGATTGAATTTTTAAACAATCAATGTTCCTAACAGATATTTAGTCTGAACAAACATACATGCATTTATATTCACATTTATATTGCTGTCATATGTACATATAATGTATACACACACATAAATACAAAAACATTCTTCTATATCTGTGCATGCACATCTGCCTTTTTCTAAAAGTAAAATTACAGTATCCAAACATCTAAAGCAAAATGAATCTGTCAAAACCTTTCAATTCTCAGATTGTTGCCAAGCCTTCCCCAGCAATACTGCAAAATGAGTAAGTGATGATGTCAGAAGTGCTGTCTTCCTTTCTGTGTCTCTATTTCCTTTCTCTGTTGGCTCTTCTGTCACTCTTTAAGACACCTAGCTCTTCCCTTCCTTCCTCTTCTTTCAAAATCCATTCTTAGGGAAAAATCTGATATCAGTTATTTACACTTTTATATGAAATCTAAGTCAATGGGTTTCTATCTCCAAGAAGGACTTACATTTAAGTATTTTATCTAATTGTGGAATGAACTTGTACACTAAACTTCTGGGAACAGGTATGTTGGGAAATGTGGAAAGTAGAAGGATTTCCCATGTTCTACTAAATTCATAACACTTAGGCAACACCCTGCCCTACTGCTTTTTCAGGCCAGTCTTGGGGAGCTAAACATGTACATCCATTCTACTCTGTCCTTCTGAAATCTCAGGAAAATTTATAGTTTCTCCTGGAATTTATCACATTTTACCTTGTTAATAATTATTTATGCATGGACCTTGACTCTCCTAATGGATTTAAATTCCCTGTGGACATGATCTGTGTCTAATTAATCTTTGTGATCTAAAATTGTGCTTTGTCTTGCACATAGTAGATGCTCAATAAACACTTATTGGCCAAATGAATGCTATACTGACTGTTGGACTAAAAAAGAAATCTGAAGATTTCCTTCAACAAAACACATCAGTTATACTGTTATAAACAAGATTGTTATAAACAAGTTATACTGTATATGTAAAAAAGCCTTATCCTTTATGGGACTAATAATGTTGGCACTTCATATCTCTGGGTTTGGCCAGTTGGGTTAAGATTTCTGGGATATAAATGGGAGTGGGACAATAGACTCAAGTAAACATGATTTAATCTGACCAACTGGTTATATCCAGTCATGATTCATTCAGCAAATGAGCATATTAATTTCCTGCATGAAGTCACTTCTTGTCATTCTAAATGCGTTAATAAATAAAGTGATGTCAACATGCAGGGTGTTTATTCACTGGAGCTGGTTTCTTGTAATAATATTCTAGATTTTTTTTTCCCCTTGAAAGAGTAGAAAGGAAAGAAGCCCCATCTATTCTTTCCATTAAGCTTCTTTTTTTGTGTTGTGAAAAATTGATCCCTGATTGCAAATAACTTAAACTGGTAGCAGAGATTTCTTCCTCTCTGTAGAAAGGAGGCTGTGGGATTCCTATGCAGAATGATTCCACAGCAACCTAGTGATGGAGGTAGGCATGCTAGTTTAGTTAGAGTCTCATTGGGTTGCTCCTCCACCAGGTGGAGAGGTGGAGGAAAAGGGGGAGCTGTGAGTCTCCTCCCTCCCTGTGAGACCATCTGGATGTGAATGCTAGCCTTAAGTCTAGGATGCAGGCTCCTCATTTCCAAGGAGGAAATGTATATTCCATACTCATGTGAATTACAGAAAACTAGGACAGCGGCCGTCCCACTCTCTCTTTGTCTGCTTTTTTTTTTAGTGAAACCCTATCCCTGGTCCTCATCCCACTTGCCTCATTTCTCCCCTCGCATCATTATCACACCCGCTGCTCAACGATCTACATGTCCATATCACTCTTGCCATCTCTCTCATCTCTTACTCTCCTTTCCTCACAACTTTTACTCATTCTTACTCCATATCAAGATCCTCCTAAAGAAGGCAACTTCTGAAACTGGGGCTCCTCTGGCAATTTTTTCAAGAACTGGAGACCTGGGCAGGTTCTGACTGGATATTGGAGTTGGATGTGTCCCTTCATTCCAAAAACTGACCTCAGCCTCTATCCTCAACTCTGATGGGACACCTCTTAGTTCTCTACCTGTGCTCTGAGGCCCATTCCCTTCCGCCTCTTCTAAGACCAGGACCTTGCTTCACCGTTGTGCCCTTTCCCGCCAGTATTTCTGACTCCTTCCCTATAGTCAGTAAATGGGCTTCAGACTCTTCCACCTAAAAAATACCCCAACCATCTTTTAGTTCACATGTCCCTCTTGCTACTATCCTCTTTCTTTTTGTAATAAAATTATTCCATTGGCCAGTCTCTGCTGTCTCTGTCTCTCTCTGTCTCTGTCTTTGTCTCTCTCTCACACACGCACACCCTTGCTCTGCTTCCCTCTCTCTCCCTCTGGCCCCTTCTCTCAACTTCTTCACTTCTCATTCACTTAGGAAAATCTCTGAAGTCAGGCTACTGCTTCCAACATGACACTGAAACTCTGCTGGAAAAGTCGCCAATGACCTCCTAATTGCCAAATCTTACTGTCACATTCTTACTTAATTTCTCTGTTGCATATGGCAACATGGCCACTCTTTTCCTTGATTTTGAGAGTTCTCTCTATTATTCTCTGACCTGCTGAGCATTCTTTCTCAGTAACTTTGGGGGGTTCTCTTTCTCTGTCAACCCCCTAAATATTAAACTCAATTTTTCTGAGATTTGTCCTTAGCCTTCTTCTCTTCTTGTTCCATATTCTGAGTTCTAGAGCCACATTTGCTACCTTCTCTCAAATCTGCCTCTCCAACCCAGACCTTTCTCCTGGGCCCCTGAGTCATAGTTTTGGTTGTCTCTGTACCTCTTATTCTGGGTGTCCCATGGCAGTCAACATAGAATATGTTCACAGGGCTGCTCCTGCACATTTCCTTCCTAAGTATAGTCTCACCAACCAGTTAGGCACCTGACAAGAAACCTGGGCTAGTCTGTAGCTCTCTCCTTACTTCATCTTCCATACTCACTGGAACTGTCTTTTTTGGTCTATTCTTAACATCCCTCTATCCAAGCCATCAACCTCCTTCCCCTCATCCATACTTCTACTTTTGTAGATCAGGGCCTCATCATTTCTTGTCTATATTAATATATTGTTAAACTCAAAACTCTTGTCCTCTCTTTTCTACATCTTCTCCATTTTATCCATTACCTGTTGATAGTGTCATTTTGTTTATTTTTTACTCTTTAAAAAATAACATCATTGAATTATCTCTCATATGTAATTCCATTTTGGCTGGATTTTTTAAAAAACCTGTCTATAAAACCATGGCATATATTTTAACTTAGTACTAAGCCTCTATGAGAGTAGATTAGGAGAAAAGACATAAATATTTGAGTTCATTTATATTTTCTCCTAATGTCCTATTCAAGTAAAATTTCATAGGTTATTCAGTTGTTTTATACTGACTATTAAATGAAGTAGCCTATTCAAAGGCCATAATCAGTGCTTTCAAAAGACATGGGGCTAAGCCTAGTGTTGGTTTACTAGCATCTCCACTGTCAGGAAAATTAAGTTGATTTACTGAAATCAAATCTAATCATTTTTAAGTGGCCCTGACTAAGCCAAGTATAACTAAGCCGTGGTTATATTGGTCAACTATGATTTATTTATTTATAAAATAAAATTAATACTCTCTCACTGTGCTGGTCAAAAAAACTCAAATTCTTCTTGACAAAACCCTATGTAACAACTAATTATTAGTATTGTTATGTGAAGTTGCTGTGTAAGTATCATATTTTGCTAATAATATATGTATTACCCTTAAAATATAAGATGCTCCTATCCTATGAAGCAGAAAAAATAATATTGCAAACTGAAGAAATATCCCAGACCTGGAAGTCAGGAAACTTGGCTTATAGTCTCAGTACTGGAGCTAAATACTTTATTTCCTTGGCTTTAAAGTTTATATTTTTCCTATTCTATTATTTTAGAGATTGGGATGCATGTATTTTGCATGTTGTGGTCTTTTTTTTTTAAGGCTTTTAAAATTTATAGTGCCTCTCACAATGAATGACACCATAGAAATGAAATCTGACAGCTGCCTGACGTTGGGTGAATCACCTATTTCTTGAGATCTCCATTTCGTCATTTGTAAAATAAGGGATTATTACCAGAATATTCTTCCTGTTCTAAAAGCATATGATTAGAACAGTCAAAAGGTATACTGGGCAATGGCAGAATGGAAGGCATTATACAAAGAATGAGGGGGTTAAACAGAATGAACTCCTGCAGTCTACCTCAAAACAAAGCTGCAGGTAAACAGGAGGCGCAGCCCAAACTCAAGGTGTTCCTGACATCCTCAGCAACCTTACATGCAAATAAAGAGCATTCAATTTAAGGACTTCAGTGCTGAGAGACCTGGCAAAGAAATGTTATCACCTGGTAAATGTCCATCAAGGTCAAAAGCCTGAGAAGCCAGGCGCCTTGAAGGCACTGGCTGAGGAGCCAACTGTCAGGAGCAGAGTCCCCACAGCCAACTGGGAGATATTTGGATCTGCACCATCGGGAAGAGCTAAGTCTGAACACATGGGCTAATGTAGGTGATCATTAGCATTCATCCAGAGAAGACATGAGCTCAAATTTGAGGAGCTGGTCTGTAGTATGTGCAAGAATCTAGGTAATGAATTATGAGGAAAATGTTTGGAAATCAGAAACCAAGCGACCTTTTGCAATCGTGTGGCACCTGGTCAGTAATCCTCCTTTAGCTCGTGCATTTATGTTCCTAGGATGCTGCTCAAAATCTGTCTTCCTCCTCTTAATGATCTGCTCTAAGGTTGAAAGTGAATGATGATAACACATCTGCTTGTCCAGCTGCATGGAGCAGCCCTGCGCTCCAGGTGTCGGCCCCTCATGTGTCCCTAGTCCCCTCTTCTCTGTCTTTCCACAGTGGTGAGCCCCTGCTTAGGCCTGGGGCCATTCGTCTCTTCCGAGGCAGCCGGTGTCGCAAGAGTAGAAATGTGCAGAGCTGGTCAGCAGTCTTCTGTTTTCAGGTTTGAGATTTATAAAAAACCCGAGAATACATGTAACAAACACCTAAGTACCCACCGCGCAGACACAACCAGTGTTTCCATTTGTTCCCTCGCTCTTGCTTCAGATAAAGTTTAATTCCTCGCTTGTTTCTCTCCAGAGTCTCTTTCTCCTCCTTCTCTCTCCAGAAGCCACTACTACCATTAATTTGGTGTATATCCTACCAGTAAAGTTTGGGCTGTGTAAATCCCACTTTTAGAGTTGGAAGGTATGTTAGGGTCTAATCTTTTTTTAAATTTTAAAATGACATTAAAACCTAAAGCAACTGAATAATTAAATCCAAAGTCCATCCTCTCTCTCTCTCTCTGCCTTTCTTCTGTTTTGCATATCCTTATCAAGTTCAGCCTAAAGATGAATGTAACAGAAAGCCTCTAACCCATTCTGAATTCATGCAGTGGCCATAATTCTCTGTTCTGTGCTATAAAGATTTTTAAAAAGAAGAAGAGAGGGAAGGAAGGAAACAGAAAAGAAAAGAAAGAGAAAGGAAGAAAAGGAAAAAGAAAAAGAAAAACGTGGTATGATTTAATGTCTCTTATCAAAGAAGCGATATTTACACCTGTGAAACAGAAATGATACAAGATAGGGGGCTGGCCCTGTGGTTAAGTTCACGCGCTCCGCTGCAGGTGGCCCAGTGTTTCGTTGGTTCGAATCCTGGGTGCGGACATGGCACTGCTCATCAAACCACGCTGGGGCAGCGTCCCACATGCCGCAATTAGAAGGACCCACAACGAAGAATATACAACTATATACTGGGGGTCTTTGGGGAGAAAAAGGAAAAAACAAAAAAGAAATGATACAAGATAGACTAGGACTAAAGGTTAACTTCTATATGATCAGGGTCAAGTATAGAAGCATTAGAAGGTACTACGCACCATCTGGAAGGGGAATGTTAGTAGAGATGGGGTTATTGAGGGAGATTTTGCTGATGGGGACCAACTTCTCCTGGGCCCTGGTGGGAGGGATGACTTTGAGAGCCTGAGGCAGAGTGAAGAGGAGGAGGGAACGGAAGATCATCGCAAGACATGCTGGGAGTAGTGAAGGGTGAGGTTATAAATGCAGGGGGGAGACAGATTGTGGCAGGACTCTGTGGATCAGTTGAAGAATTTTGCACCTATCAAACTGGTAATTATCTCTTTTTTCAATCATAATATCTAGTAAGAAGTGATAGTTTAAGAAAAGATACTCTCTGGTGAAAGTCCCAATCATAAAGTTTTTTTGGAGAGGACTTTGTCTCGGAAGCCAGAAACATGTTGTTCTTTGACCCAGAAATCAGTCTTGTGGTTTCTAACAGAAAAACAAAGAGGAAATAAATGAAATGCTCAAAAAAGGCCATTCTAGTTATACATAGATTCCATATTTAAACTGGTGTTATAGAGTCATAGTAAAGTGTACGAAACAACTATAATATATTAAGTTTTTAAAAAAGAAACATAGAAAACGAGATAGTACATTTTTGTTAAAAAAAATAAGTATATACACATAGAAAAAAGACTGGAAAAAATACACCTGAGTAACAACAGTGGTTATCTCTAGGAAGTAGAATCACTCGTGATTTCTGTTTCTTTCTTGTTGCTTGTCCAGATTTTCTAAATTCTTTTCGACAAACATGTTTGCTTTTGTAATAAAGAAGAAAATTATAAAAATGGCAAACCATAACAATTAGGCATTTGTTTGAATACTAATCTGAAATCTCATGGAACCAAAAGATAAAATTATTCTCATTTATGAAAAAAAATTAATTTCACTTGTTCTGGAACTGAGGTGTAACGCTCCAGCAGTCAAAATTCCCAAATGATGACATGATTGAAAAAGAAAACACACATTCCTAAACTTACAAGAGGTAAAGAATAACTCATGAGGGCTTAAGACTTGAACAAGGCAACGATTTAAAGGCTGAGCTAACGCCTTTAAGAAAACCGTGCTGCCCAGCCTACTTCCTCAAAGGAACATTCTCACCCGACAGGCAGTATTTCTGGAGTGCAGCCTAATGTCCGTTGGCTTTTATGTTTGATAAACTACTCCTCAGTCAAGCTTTTCTTTTAACTTATTTTTTGCTTAAAGTGAAATACGTGCAACCAAAAAAAATGACAGTATTTCTTTCCTGAAACAGACATTTCTCAGATTTTGCCACTAGCTTACCAATAATTTTGGGGAAGTTCCTTACTCATTTGGGGCTTTACATTCCCTCATAGAAAATGAGATACTGAGAAAGTTTTCCTCTAGCCTTAAAAGTCTCTACTTCTATGATTATAACAAAAGTTGTATGCAAAGCATCACATGTACACTCAAGATCATTCTGAAAGAAAGAGGAACCTCAAGTGACCCATGGTTTTATCTCTATTTGTACGAGAAATTGTGTCTTGAGACTACTGAAAAGTCACTAGGGGCCAGCCCCAGTGGCCTTGTGGTTAAGTTTGGTGCATCTGCTTTGGTAGCCCGGGTTCCGTTCCCAGCTGTGGACCTACGTCACTCGTCTATCAGTAGCCATGCTGTGATGGCGGCTTACATACAAAATAGAGGACGATAGGCAACATATGTTAGCTCAGGGTGAACCATCCTTAGCAGAAAACAAAGACAAAAACAAATTCACTACTCTACTTGCATTGACTATCCTTTATATAGGGCTGATGACCAGACTCGTTCAATGGAAATACTTGCTGTAATTTATCTGGTGCTTTAATCACTGTAAAAATAACATACGTGAGTAGTAGTATTGATTAGCCCTTCCCTCCATTGTGTGCCTGTGTGTGTGTGTGTCTGTATGTGTGTGGACAGAATCAAAAGCAAAACAGCTTAGATGACAGGGAACAGGTAATGACCGCTGGCTCTGGTCACAGGATGACAGAAATCTTGAGTGCGAAAGCGTCAAAAAAATGACTTTTACCTAGTTCACAAATTTACCTGTTTAGATAAATAAACAGCAAACAAACAAGAAAAGACAGTATGCAAATGGCTGTACTGGGCCAGGACTAAGATGAATGATTGACTCAACTCCAAGTAGCTGGGATCCAAAAAAAATAGAATTTAATTGGTCCCATAAAAGATTGGCCTAGCTCCTGGCAATCGTAGTCAAGAATAACTGACGTGATTTTTTTTTAAGCAAAACATTTTTTCTTCCTTGTCTCGTTACATATCATAAATTTAGATGAAACTTGGAAATTTTAGTCCAGGAAACTTGGTCTTGAAATTATGATTCTTTGTTCCTTAGAAAGCAAACTTGTCTCAGAACTTCCTAGAAGCTAAGGATCCTGTAGCATTTGGGACTATCTGGAGTCTGGATGACAGGAAGGGCAGGCAAAGGCGTTGTCAGCTGCGATTTGGCTAAATAATCAAATGAGATGAAAAGTGATTGCTTTTATTTTAGCCGTACTATTGTCCTCTGCCACCCCAATTCCCAATCTCAAAATTCCTTGAGTTTGCAGTAGATACTCTGTGATATAGTTAGTTCTGTAGTGTTAGGAAATGGAGAGGAAAAGGCCATGAAAAAAAGAGGTTAAGGAAATTAGAGGTTATTTTCCCTCCTCATACCAGTGAGTAAGGATGAAGATAAATTCCTCCCGACCTCAAGGAATTTCAGGCCCTGCGTGCGGATGTCTCCGGAAGGCGTGACACAAAAGCATCTGTGCCCGGAGCAGTGAAATATGTGTGCATGTGTAGATACACTCACCACATGAAGTGGTGGGAAAATTCACCACTTGGGTATTCTGGGATGCAAGACATTTCCTGAACTTTTATTGAAATAATTAATATTGGAGAGTTGGAGAGAAGCAGCAATGCTGAACTTTTCCTTAAATGTTCCCCAAAGCTAACCAGCTTTTTTGATTTCATATCACCATAAACAAAAATGTGAACTTTTTTTGTGTGTAGTTCAGTGTCCCCAGAACCCAGGACAAAGAGAAAGAGCCTCTAGAGCCGACCTGGGCTGACAGCTTGGCCCCTACTCCTTCGTCTGAAGCTGCTACCACCCAGGGAGCATTGCTCAGCCCCTCTGAGGATGGGGCAGAGGGTCTGGAAACCAGAACTCCAAGTCCCATTTTGATTTTACCGCTGGAAAAGTTAGTATACAAAGGTAAGAGACATCTGCCAATCAGCTGCTGCATCTACAATGTGAGGAAGGCACAGGAAGGATGGTCTCTAAAATCTCATCCAGAGAGAACATGTTTTGACTGTAAACAGGGAGGACAAAAGACACTTTTCGCTTTATTATATATAGAATTAGAAAACTGACTGGCTGTGGAACAAATTTGGTCAATAAAAATTTTAAAGCTCTTATAGAGTTTATTATTATAAATTTGAATGCCATTAGGATTGTGTGCTCCTGTTTGCCATAATCCCTACCATTCCCTATTGTCTTGCATGTGAACTTCACACATATAGACATTTGTGTTTTTAATCCCTAGATTGTAGAATAAGGAGAAAGAAGCTAGAATCTAGATTACAATTCATCAAAATATTTTCTATGGAGTTAATATCTAGAGAAATTTTTCACTATATACATAGTTTCTGAAGTACATGTGAAAGAGACAATCTCCTTGCCCAAAAGAAACTTGGATTGGCTTGAAAACAAGTTACACAATTTACATTATTTAGTTATTATTTTTAAGAGTGGAGGTTGTGAAAATCTACCGCTCCTTTCCATTTGGTCTAAGGAGTCTTCATTTAGTTTTAGAAAAGAAATGAATTGAGACATACTTCAAATCTGGGGAAATGATTATGAGAGATGGAGAGGGGGCTGGTTTTGCTATTGAGAAATTAAATATAA
Source organism: Equus asinus (assembly GCF_041296235.1). Lineage (NCBI taxonomy): Eukaryota > Metazoa > Chordata > Mammalia > Perissodactyla > Equidae > Equus > Equus asinus. The sequence goes on along the minus strand of NC_091790.1, from coordinate 140,802,676 downwards.
TATAAATATAACATATATAAAAATACATATAAACGGTCTCAAAGAACACAGGTCTCAGCAAGTACATATTTGGTCTTTTTTCTGGCTTCTCTGGCTTGGGAATCACTTCCTCAGGTAGGAGATATGAATCAAGGCACTAACGAGTACTGTGAAAAAAAAAGAGATTTAACAATGGCTTTATTGTTGTAGCTCTCTTTGGCTTTTTTTTTTTTTTTCCAGTGGATGTGTTTCTAAAATTTATTTGTAAACTGACACTAGAAGGGCATGTTTTTATTGTCCTGCAAGAGCTACTCTTTTTAAAAGAAAATCATGATATAAAGGGGGCCCTTCATTTTACTTTTTTTGTAAGTTAAAGGAATTTTCCTTTTTTACTAGGCACAGTGACATGTGACGCAGTGGTGCTTTCTCTAAACAAACTGGAAGGGCATGTGTCCAGAAGGCCCAAATCGTCTTCATTCCAAATATTAATTCAATTTTAAATCAAATCCAAAATGAAGAAGTCCCATCTTTTTCCTATCAACTAATCCCCACAAAAGTATTAACCAATGAAGGCTCTCAGTGTAATGCTTTTAGGGAAATATGCATTTTTAGTGGGGTTTCATGAGGATTAAGAGCTTGTGTTTTCAAAGAAGTTAGTATCTAATGGTGGAGTTTCAGGTGGAGGAAATGTTTTGGGAATCAGGGAACTCTTCTCTAACTTTGAACCATAATTTCTTAGTTGGTGTATTAGTGTGCGTGGAAAATAAACTTCATAAAGCTTTTACTTTTCATCTTTCCAGTGAAAGAAAAACCTATAATAACACACTTTCATTTTCTCACCCTAGATCCTAGATGTTTGGAAGCCCTAAAGCCTGGAAACTGTGGCGAATATGTGGTTCGATGGTATTATGACAAACAGGTCAACTCTTGTGCCCGCTTTTGGTTCAGTGGCTGTAATGGCTCAGGAAATAGATTCAACAGTGAAAAGGAATGTCAAGAAGTCTGCATCCAAGGATGAGCAAATAAATCAACCTGTACTCAGTCAAATCTACATCTCTATTAACAAGCCTATACAGAACCTCTGTAATTTCAGCATATTCACCCAATACGAATAAAGCACCATATTTGATTGTATACTGAGTATTTACAATTTATAAGCATAATCTAATCCTGCAACCCCCCTAGATGTAGGCATTATTAACCATTTTTCAGGTGAAGAAGCTGAGGCTTTGGGAAGTTTAGTCATTTGTCACAGTCACCCAACTCAAAAATGGCGGAGCTGGGGATTTGACTCCAGGTTGTGCAACCTCAATCCACAGGCTCTGTCTACTCCACAACCTGCAGCGGGGTTCTGATTCCTGTTAATTCCTCTGCTGTATATTATTTTGGATTAAATTCCCTCCCTAGCCTACTCCCCCATTCCTCCCTGGCCTGCCTTGTCCCCCCTACCCACCCCAGTCCTTCAAACCCCTCACAGCCCTACCAGTAGCAAAAGGTAGGTGGTGGAGAAGGATTGGGGTTTGGGAATCAGAAGTGTTGGGAGCATGTTTGTGCAGAGGAGGTGGTGAGATAGGAAAGGTATCCTGCCTGGGGACAATTCAGCAACATGGAAGGGTTTTCAGCTGAGAGGCTAGGACAGGAGTTGGGGTGGTGAGGGTGGTTAGATTTTTGCCTTATTTGCCCTGAAAGTGATTTAAAAAATCAATTGGAACTAAAATGACTTAAATTGATTAACCACTGTCACTCCCCACTCCTCCAATACGTTTGGTAACAAAACCTTTATTGTGTGTTTAAACTACATATTTAAAACAAAAATTATAATCTAAACAAAGGAACTTTTTCCGTCCTTCCTTTAAAATGTGTCAATGCAACTTTCAATTTTAGGGGGATGGAATGAGAAGACACTTGACAGGCAAGAACTGCTTGAAGCCCACATCCACTCTTGAGCACGTATTTTAAAGATAGGTCTTACACTGAAAAATGAGCCACCAAACTGAAATATGACCCAACAGAGTAAAAGAGAACTGGCTCTGTCACTTTGTAATAATTTTGCCACATCCAGTCTGGGAAGATCATTAGTCTGAGCTGAGCTCAGACAGCATTTGTATATCTCATCTCACGACACGTTTCTTCTTTCAGATCTGCTACCCTTATTCAAGTTCAGTGGCACAAAAAAGACACTCAGTGAAAGAGGAGCTGGAGGGACACCCATCTGAGCAAAACCAATTTTGTGTAGTTTAAATGTTTACTATATAATATTTGATACTACAAATAATATATGCAATATACTTATAAGTTACAAAACATAAGATGAGCACCAGTGAACACATCACGTAGAGAATGAACCGAACATAACTAATTCTATTGAAGATTCCTGTGTGCCCCTCCACCATCCCAACCCCTGCCAGCGATATCCTATCTTGAATTTTGTGTTTACCATTTCAACTTGCTATGGGTTTTTATGTGTAATTTTACATGTAAAACCACATATATCTCTGTGTATCTCTAAACAATACATAGTCATGCTTATTTTAGAGCTATATAAAAATGGCGTTTGGGACCCGCCTGATGGCACAGTAGTTAAGTGCGTACATTCCGCTTTGGCGGCCTGGGGTTTGCTGGTTCAAATCCTGGGTGCAGACATGGCACCGCTTGGCAAGCCATGTTGTGGTAGGCGTCCTGCATATAAAGTAGAGGAAGATGGGCAGGATATTAGCTTAAGGCCAGTCTTCCTCAGGAAAAAGAGGAGGATTGGCAGCAGTTAGCTCAGGGCTAATCTTCCTCAAAAAAAAGAAAAAATGGTGTTATACTCTAGTCCTCTGCAACGTACTATTTTCATTCAATATGATAATTAATCCATGTTTTATCACAGGTAACCATATTTCTATATAATTTATTATTTAGGTTTTTTGGGGGTTTAGAAAATTTGTTTCATAATATATAATTTAGTGCAACTTGCTATGTTATTACATTATAATTCATACATGTTCATTTACTTTCACAGTTGTATAATATTTGTGTGAATATATCACAATATATTTAACCACTGCCTTGTCTATGATCAATTCAATTGTTTACATTTCATTTTTTTCATTATTGCACCAGTGCAGCTATGAATGCCCCTCTGCTTGGCTTTGGGTGCCACATGCACCAATGTTTTTCTAGAATGTATACTCAAAAGTGGGAATTGCTGGGTTACAGGATGTGTAAACATTTAAAAATTGTCTATCATACAAAACTTTTCCCCAAAGTGAACCAATTCATTATAAATTCCCACCAGTTGTGTATAAGAGTTCACATTAACTGATATTCTTGCCAATACTTAGTATTGTCAGACTTCATTTTACCAATAGTGGGTGCAAAACAATATCTTATTTTAATTTGCCTTTCTCTGGTAACATTTTACCATATTTCTTTACCATTTGTGCTGCTCCTTCTGTGAAATGTCTGTTTACAACTGGGGAAGTTTTTTCTATTGGATTGTCTTTTCCTAATTGAATCTCTGGAGTTCCTTATATATTCTGAAATCAAATTCTTTGTTCATTGTTTGTGTTGCTAGTATCTTTGTGGCTTGTCTTTTTACTTTACTCTTTTAAGTGAACAGAAGTTCTCAGTGTTAATGCATTCAAATTTACCCATCTTTTCTTTTGGGGCTAGCACTTTTTGTTCCTTGTTTATGCGGCTCAGCCTTTCAGCCACCTTTCTTGGATGGGAAACCCCCCCCCGGACAAAACCTGCTCTGGGTGCTGGGTGCACCTCTCTAGATTCCCATCTTCACGCCTAGTAATTCCTTATGATCCTATTAGTCTCTTGAAGATTTCTAGGTGATTGGATTTTTTTTCATTTTTTTAGTTGTCCTCAGCATGAAAGTGGATCTGAGTGACATAGATGGCCATTACCATATTTTTTGTTGTGGGAGGGAGGGCTTTGGGTATTTTCTTATTTCTTGGAAGCCCAGCAATGCATTAAAAAGCATGTCCTAGTCACCATATGGTTGTTGGAAAGCAAAGAGGTCCTTCAGAGGATCTAGTCTACTATTTTGCCAGAAGAGATGTACTTATATTCCTTTTTCCAGCTTTTCACAACTTTGCCCACATGGAAAATTGATAGGCAAACACGTTGTGATGTTGACTTGGATGTTCACCCTTTGTCTGAAATGTCCTTCTCTTCCTCCTGTGGCTGACCAAATCCTAATACTTCAAGGACAATTTGGAGGCCTCCTCCTTTGTGATACTTTCTCATCTCTATCACTTGTGCCATGCTCAATATGGAGGGCCCGAAGCACTTGGCTTATGCCTCCATTTTACCTTGCCCACAGTCTAAGCTGCTTTGCACTTAGTCGAGAGCATCTGCATTAGTTTCCTTTTGCTGCTCTAACAAATTACCACAAATTTGGTGGCTTAAGCAACACAAACATATTATCTTACACTTCTGGGGGTCAGAAGTGAAATGCAGGTCTCACTGGGCTAAAATCAAGGTGTCAGTGCGGCTGTTTCCTCCAGAGGATCTAGGGAAGAATCTGGTTTCTTTCTTTTTTTTTTTTTTTACCTTTCCCAACTTCTAGAAGCCATCCGGATTCCTTGGCTCGTGGCCCCTTCCTCTATCTTCAAAGCCAGCAACAGCAGGTTAAATTCTCCTCATGCTGCCATCTCTCTGGTTCTCTGACCACAGCTGGGAAAGAGTCTCTGCTTTTAAGGACACGTGATTAGATCAGGCACACCGGGATAATCCAGAATAATCTCCCCATCTCAAAGTCCTTAACCTTAACCACATCTGCAAAGTCCCTTTTGCCATGTAAGGTAACTATTCACAGGTTCTGGCGATGAGGGAATGGACATCGTTGGGCCGTTATTCTGTGGACCACAGCATCTGTATCCTCCGCCTCCTCTCTGAGCTTCGGAGCAAAGACATGCGATGTTTACCTCTGTGACCCTAATTCCACACATAGGAAGAACTGAATACATTAAAAAATATATAGAACTCACTTTATAAAAGTCATTACACAAATAACTACTTGGAATAGAGGAATAGAAAAAGATTAGAAAAAAAAGTCACATTAGTTTAAAAGAAGAATAAGAGGAAAGTGGTATGTCAATGGGTAAAAACTATTACTCTCTAATCCACTTTGAGATTCAGGACTCTCTCCCCTCTTTCCCCCACCCTGATTAGCAAAACAAAAGGAAAAGTCAGAGGTAGTGTTGCCTAGCTAGATAAAAGATCGGAGAGGCTCAGTTGAACAATCTGAGAATTCTGGAAAAGAGAATGATGATTTACGTTTTCATTTTAAGCTAGTTAAAAAGCCAGTAGAGATAGAGGAGATGTACGACATTTTGTTTCTCCATTCTTAAATGATAAAAGGACGGACTATGTACACAGCGCACTAGAAATAAGGATGTGTATACAAAGAAGTCTATATTTAAATTAAGGCATTGAGAAATTTTTAGTCTTTGGTCCAGTACTAGTGATGTTCAAGAATTTTAACAATGAAAAAACTCCATTGAAATGTTAAAGTATCTTAGGTGATCATTTCTGTCATTTCTGTTTAGTTGAAACCTCAGCTTTGCTAACCGAAGAGATGCTCTAATCAGGTATTTGAAGAACATGTCGAATTCGTAAAATAACAATTAAGCTTGGTGATTTTAGTCTTAATGTTTATCCTAAACATACAAAAAAAGTAAATGAGAGAATGAGAAAAAAATATTTGCATGTAACAGAATTGCTTCACGTCTCTAATAAACCAAAAGATTCTATAAATCAAAAAGAGTAAAAAAGGAAAAAATAGGAAAATGATGGGGATTGACAATTTTAAGAAGACGACCAGTAAGCATGTGAAGAGATGCTCACCTTCGTTTCTTCATTCAGAGAAATGCATGCCAAGCAGGTCTGGATGAGGCCGGGCACCCACAGGTGATTCTGCTGAGCAACCCTGGTTGAGAACCAGCAAGGGGACATCTGAATTACGCTAACCTTAGGAGAGAGTCTACTATTTGACTTGAAATTTTGAGTGTTTTACTATTTATGCCCTTTTTCTCTACAATTCTATAATTCGATATCTTTCATGAATAGCAATGCAAAGATGGATTAAAGCTGTTGAAGTGTCCAAGATTTTTCCCTCTTCTTCTATCTTTTAGTGAAATGTCACTAAAATAAGACATGTTTCAGAATACATATGTCTGTATATACATGATTGTCAAAACAAGAATAGCCCTGTATCACATTTCATACGTTTATTTATGGCATTTCGGGTTTTTTTTTTTTAATTGGACTGATTTGATTTCTAAAAGCATTCATTATTTATCATTTTACATAAATTCATATCTTTGAAATTCATTTAAACGAATTCATTTAAAGTCATATCAGACTCTGAAAGTTGGGAAGTTTTAAACTCTTCTTTAATCAAGTTGAGAAAATATGGCCTCTTAGAATTGCCAAGGATCCTTAGAGTCTTCTAGTCCTATCTCCTCTGTGGCTTATATTCTTTACACAAATACTGTAAGTGACTAGGCATTCTTGGGAAGAACATTTCTGGTAGGACAATTATCCACTCCCCAGGCAGCCCATTCTTTAGATAACACCCACTCCCACTGCTGTAACTTGAGCTGGATGTCTCCTGTGGCTTCCGCCCTAAGGAACTCTTCCTCTGACCTTGGAAGGCTTTCTGAATGGTTGTGTTATTATTTTAAGACAGTCAATACATCCTCTTTCATTCGAGCTGCTTCAGCAGCTTCTCCTATTTCCATGGCTCTGTTACCATCCTGTCCTCTACTTCTGAGCATGCCCTCCAGTTTGTGCGGATGGTCTTGGAGACTAGAGTAGGGGAGAGGCACAAACCAGGATGTCCCTCATTCTAAATATTTTATTCCTATGGAATATAAAAAACCTAAGATGACTGTTGTGACAGAAGACGGAAAATTCCCCTCTATCTTGGAAGCAGAAAGAAAGAAGAACTACATAGTAGGAATTCTAACTAGCTAATTAGGACTTGTAGATTGCAAAGACAGCCAAGTAGAGACTAATCTATTTCTCTCTGAAATTGACTGAAGGCTTCAATTTTATTTTCACCATCCTTCAAATTTGCCCTTAAACTCCATACTCACAGTTTCTTGATATTATTTTTAAGTACTAATGAATTCTCCAGTTATTTCCTCCTTAGCATATTAATTGGCGTTACCTTAAACTTATCATTGGGCTGTTTTCCCCCTCTCACATCTTAATGAAGGGTGCTATGGTTTGCCAGTATCTGCAATTTGGGATTTTTCTTAAATTAATTTTATTATGCTCATTATAAATCACTGCCCAGACTTGCTTTCAGCTGTTTAAAAAATAAAACAGAACATGGCCCTGATGGGAAAGTAACAAAAACAAAAACCTGACAACCCTTGCCTTTATGTAATCATCTCATCTCTAAGTCTTCCAAGAAACAAATATTGGAATTTGTATAGAGTTACCCTATGGTGTGTTACATACTTTGCTATTAGAAAAATATTGACAAATACGGTAAAATTGACTAAAATTGTGCCTCTTCAAATTTTAGAGTGTTACTTGAGCTTTTCCCATACCAAAAGTTAGAGATAAAGTCTACTAACTTTGCTTTTTACCACCCTCCACCTTTACCACAAACCAGCAGTTCCTCATTTCTCATAAGGGTGCAGTCTCTCAGCCAGCGACCTCATCTGGCCTCTGAGAAACATCTTTCCTCTCCCTCACTCCTCGTATCCAATTGCTCAGTGCATCTGGTCCATCTTACTTCTTCCTGTTCCTCTCCACCCTGAGTCTGTCACTGCTTCCAAACAGGCCTCCTTGCCTCCATCTTATCCCTCCCCTCCGATCTTTGTCCACTTAGTGCTGCGGAGTTACAGTAAATCTGACTCAATCATTCTCCTTCTTAAAATGCTTTGTGGGCTCTCCATCTTAAGACATCTCAAAGCTTTTAGCATAATATTCATGGTCCTTTAGGATCTCATTGATGCTTATGTTTCCAGTTTGTCTCCCTCCAGGTCCTTATATGTGTTCTTCAATTCAGCTATTCTCAACTATTTTACTTTTTGAGGGCACCATTCATTTCCCTTTAGAATATTCCCTTCTTTGCTTCCTCTCTTCCACTCTCTCTCCTCCCCTCCCTTACTTCTCCACTTAAGATTAGAGAACTCCTTCCTTATCAGTAAAGAGCTAGCTTAATCTTTTAAAGAGCCTCACAGCTGTTCATTTTATTTAATCAATTCATCTTTGCTGGGCATTTAAATGTTTCCATTCTTTTGTTATTACAACCAAATCTTCACTGAATATCATTGTACACATTAGTCTTTGTGTAGCTATACCTATAGATTATATTCATAAAGGCAAATTGTAAGGACAAAGAGAATGTACTTTTGATACGTATGTCAAAGTGCCCTCCTTAATGACCACAGCAATTTACATTTCCCCAACTTATGAGTGTGCCTGCTTTTCCGTTTCCTCACTATCGCTGAGTTATCAGTTATTTGACCTTTGCTCATCTGTTGGTAGAAAATGGAATCTCACTTTAGTTTTTTTTTTTTTGGAGGAAGATTAGCCCTGACCTAACGTCTGCCAATCCTTCTCTTTTTGCTAAGGAAGACTGGCCCTGAGCTAACATCTGTGCCCATCTTCCTCCACTTTATGTGTGGGACGCCTACTACAGCATGGCCTGCCAAGCAGTGCCAGTCCACACCTGGGGATCTGAACTGGCGAACCCGGGTCGCTGAAGTGGAACGTGCACACTTAGCTGCTGCACCACCGGGCCAGCCCCTCACTTTAGTCTTAATGTGTATGTCCGTCATTTCTTTATATTGTGAAATATCTGATATATACAAAAGAATGTACATTGCATATAAGTAGGTTTTAAAGTAAAATAATCATATGAAAACCTGTGTATCTACCACCCTGCTTAAGAAATAGATTATTATCAATATCACTGAAACCCCCTCTAAGTTTGCTCCCAAACAGACAAAGCCAAAGCCAACTTGAAAATAGGTGGTCATGGTGATTTGGAGTGCCCAAGGATTTGCTATATAAGTTTCCAGAGATTACCGTGGCCAGCAATGTGCTATGCAGATCCCGAGGTTATTGTGCCCAAGACACCCAATGTGGATCCCAGAGGCTACTGTGTCCAACCATATGTCATGAATCCCCAAAGGTCACTCTTGGATGCAGTTCAAAACAGGATAATCTAGGGCAGCCCAGTATTGCCCTACTGGTGTCTACTAATGACACAAGTAAGATGCTAACTAACTATAACCTGGGCCGTGAACTTGGACTCCCACAGTAATTCAGTCTGGGAGAAGTCACAGAAATGCT